>NW_026735317.1:0-140982 GCF_949786415.1 Peromyscus eremicus
CGGGCCATATCTAGTTCAACTCTGCTTAGGAAACTGACAAGAACAGTAGATCCTTTTCATTCCAATACACTGTACTTCCTGGGAAGAGACGCGAGTGCTATTTGCACTGTGTATGGCAATGGGAACACAATAGTGACTCTTCTTACCAGAAAACAACTCTTGCTCATAGGACGAAATAGTGGATGGGATTCAACTACATTTAGGACTGGGAAACAAATGCGAGCTCGCCTTACAAGAAACACACTCTGCTTTTGAGAAAAGAGCACTCTTCTACTCTACTGTGTTTCCTATAGGGCCAGAACAGTGAGCTTGCTCAAAACAAAGGAACTGTGCTTCCTACACACACGGGCCATATCTAGATAAATTCTGCTTAGGAAACTGACAAGAACAGAAGATCCTCTTAAGTCCAATACACTGTACATGCTGGGAACAGATGCCAGTGCTATATGCCCTGTGTATGACAATGGGAGCGCACTAGTGACTCTTCTTACCAGAAAACAACTCTTGCTCGTAGGACCAGAAACTGCATGTGATTCAACTCCATTTAGGACTGAGAAACAAACGCTAACTTGCCTTACAAGAAACACACTCTGCTTTTGAGAAAAGGGCACCATTCTACTCTATTGTATTTCCTCTGGTGTCCGAACAGTGAGCTTGCTCACAAGAAAAGAACTGTGCTTCCTACACACACGACCATAGCTAGTTCAATTCTGCTTAGGAAACTGACAAGAACAGTAGATCCTCTTCCGTCCAATACACTGTACATGCTGGGAACAGACGCCAGTGCTATTTGCCCTGTGTATGGCAATGGGAGCACAATAGTGACTCTTCTTAACAGAAAACAACACTTGCTCATACGAGCAGAACCTGCATGTGATTCAACTCCATTTAGGACTGGAAAACAAACACTAGCTCGCCTTACAAGAAACACACTCTCCTTTTGAGAAGAGAGCACTCTTATACTCTACTGTGTTGCCTATGGGGTCCGAACAGTGAGCTAGCTCAGAACAATAGAACTGTGCTTCCTACACACACGGGCTATATCTAGTTCAACTCTGCTTAGGAAACTGACAAGAATAGTAGCTCCTCTTCAGTGCAATACACTGTACATGCTGGGAACAGACCCCAGTGTTACTTGCCCTATGTATGACAATGGTAGCGCAAAAGTGACTCTTCTTACTAGAAAACAACTCTTGCTCGTAGGACCAGAAACTGCATGTGATTCAACTCCATTTAGGACTGGGAAAGAAACACTAGCTCGCCTTACAAGAAACACAATCTGTTTTTGAGAAAAGAGCACTCTTCTACTATACTGTTTTTCCTATTGGGCCACAACAGTGAGCTTGCTCAGAACAAAAGAACTGTGCTTCCTACACACACAGCCATATCTAGTTCAACTCTGCTTAGGAAACAGACAAGAATAGTAGATCCTCTTCAGTCCAATACACTGTACATGCTGGGAACACGCCATTGCTATTTGCCCTGTGTATGACAATGGGAGCGCAATAGTGACTCTTCTTACCAGAAAACAACTCTTGCTCGTAGGACCAGAAACTGCATGTGATTCAACTCCAATTTAGGTTGGGAAACAAACGCTAGCTTGCATTACAAGAAACATACTCTGCTTTTGAGAAAAGAGCACTCTTCTACTCTACTGTGTTTCCTATGGGGTCCGAACAGTGAGCTTGCTCAGAACAAAAGAACTGTGCTTCCTACACACAAGGGCCATATCTAGTTCAACTCTGCTTAGGAAACTGACAAGAACAGTAGCTCCTCTTCAGTCCAATACATTGTACATGCTGGGAACAGACACCAGTGGTATTTGCCCTGTGTATGACAGTGGGAGCGCAATAGTGACTCTTATTACCAGAAAACAACTCTTGCTCGTAGGACCAGAAAATGCATGTGATTCAACTCCCATTTAGGACTGGGAAACAAACGCTAGCTCGCCTTACAAGAAACACACTCTGTTTTTGAGAAAAGAGCACTCTTCTACTCTAATGTGTTTCCTATGGGTCAGAACAGTGAGCTTGCTCAGAACAAAAGAACTGTGCTTCATACACACACGGGCCATATATAGTTTAACTCTGCTTAGGAAACTGACAAGAACAGTAGCTCCTCTTCAGTCCAATACACTGTACTTGCTGGGAACAGATGCGAGTGCTATTTGAACTGTGTATGGCAATGGGAGCGCAATAGGGACTTTCCTTACCAGAAAACAACTCTTGCGTGTAGGACCAGAAACTGCATATGATTCAACTCCATTTAGGACTTGGAATCAAATGCTACCTCGCCTTATAAGAAACACAATCTGCTTTTGAGTAAACAGAACTCTTCTACTCTACTGTGTTTCCTATAGCGCCAGAACAGTGAGCTTGCTCAGAACAAAAGAACTGTGCTTCCTACACACGGCCATATCTCGTTCAATTCTGCTTAATAAACTGACAAGAACAGTAGATCCTCTTCAGTCCAATACATTGTACATGCTGGGAACAAACGCCAGTGCGATTTGCACTGTGTATGGCAAAGGGAGCGCAATAGTGACTCTTCTTACCAGAAAACAACTCTTGCTCGTTGGACCAGAAACTGCATGTGATTCAACTCCATTTAGAACTGGGAAAAAACCACTAGCTCGCCTTACAAGAAACACTTTCTGCTTTTGAGAAAAGAGCCCTCTTCTACTCTACTGTGTTTCCTATAGGGTCAGAACAGTGAGCTTGCTCAGAACAAAAGAACTGTGCTTCCTACACACACGTGCCATATCTAGTGCAACTCTGCTTAGGAAACTGACAAGAACAGTAGCTCCTCTTCAGTCCAATACACTGTACTTGCTGGGAACAGACGCGAGTGCTATTTTTACTGTGTATGGCAATGGGAGCGCAATAGTGACTCTTCTTACCAGAAAACAACTCTTGCTCGTAGGACCAAAAACTGCATTTGATTCACCTCCATTTAGGACTGGGAAACAAACAGTAGCTAGACTTACAAGAAACACACTCTGCTTTTGAGAAAAGAGCACTCCTCTACTCTACTGTGTTTCCTATAGGGCCAGAACAGTGAGCTTGCTCAGAACAAAAGAACTGTGCTTCCTACACACACGGGGCATATCTAGTTCAAATCTGCTTACGAAACTCACAAGAACAGTAGCCTCTCTTCAGTCCAATACACTGTACTTGCTGGGACCAGACGCGAGTGCTATTTGCACTGTGTATGGCAAAGGGAGCGCAAAATGGACTCTTCTTACCAGAAAACAACTCTCGCTCTTAGGACCAGAAACTGCATGTGTATTTCAACTCCATTTAGGACTGGGAAACAAACGCTAGCTCGCCTTACAAGAAACACACTCTGCTTTTGACAAAAGAGCACTCTTCTACTCTACTGTGTTTCCTATGAGGTCCAAACAGAGAACTTGCTCAGAATAAAAGAACTGTGCTTCCTACACTCGGGCCATATCTAGTTCATCTCTGCTGAGGAAACTGACAAGAGAAGTAGCTCCTCTTCAGTCCAATACACTGTACTTGCTGGCAACAGATGCCAGTGCTATTTGCACTGTGTATGGCAATGGGAGCGCAATAGTGGCTTTCCTTACCAGAAAGCAACTCTTGCTCGTAGGACCAAAAACTGCATGTGATTCAACTCCATTTAGGACTGGGAAACAAATGCTAGCTCGCCTTACAAGTAACACACTCTGCTTTTGAGGAAGGAGCACTCTTCTACTCTACTGTGTTTCCTTTAGCGCCAGAACAGTGAGCTTGCTCAGAACAAAAGAACTGTGCTTCCTACACACACGGCCATATCTAGTTTAATTCTCCTTAGGAAACTGACAAGACAGTAGATCCTCTTCAGTCCAATACACTGTACTTGCTGGGAACAGACGCGAGTACTATTTGCACTGTGTATGGCAATGGGAGCACAATTGTGACTCTTCATACCACAAAACAACTCTTGCTCATAGGACCAGAAACTGAATGTGATTCAACTCCATTTAGGACTGGGAAACAAACGCTAGCTCCCCTTACAAGAAACACACTCTGCTTTTGAGAAAAGAGATCTCTTCTATTCTACTGTGTTTCCTATGGGGTCCGACCAGTGAGCTTGCTCAGAACAAAGAACTGTGCTTCCTACACACACGGGCCATATCTAGTTCAACTCTGCTTAGGAAACTGACAAGAACAGTAGCTCCTCTTCAGTCCAATACACTGTACTTGCTGGGAACAGACGTGAGTGCTATTTGCACTGTGTATGGCAAGGGGAGCACAATAGTGACTTCACTTTCCAGAAAAAAACTCTTGCTCGTAGGACCAGAAACTGCATGGGATTCAACTCCATTTCTGACTGGGAAATAAACACTAGGTAGCCTTACAAGAAACACACTCTGCTTTTGAGAAAAGAGCAATCTTCTACTCTACTGTGTTTACTATGGGGTCCGAAAATTGAGCTTGCTCAGAACAAATGAACTGTGCTTCACACACACGGGCCATATCTAGTTCAACTCTGCTTAGAAAACTGACAAGAACAGTACATCCTCTTCTGTCCAATACACTGTACTTGCTGGGAACAGACGAGAGTGCTATTTGCACTGTGTATGACAATGGTAGCACAATATTGACTCTTCTTACCAGAAAACAACTCTTGCTCGTAGGACCAGAAACTGCATGTGATTCAACTCCATGTAGGACTGGGAATCAAACACTCGCTTGCCTTACAAGAAACACACTCTGCTTCTGAGAAAAGAGCACTCTTCTACTCTTCTGTGTTTCCTATAGGGCCAGAACAGTGAGCTTGCTCAGGACAAAAGAACTGTGCTTCCTACACACACGGACCATATCTAGTTCAACTCTGCTTAGGAAACTGACAAGAACAGTAGCTCCCCTTCAGTCCAATACACTGTACTTGCTGGGAACAGACGCGAGTGCTATTTGCACAGTTTATGGCAAAGGGAGCACAATAGTGACTTTTCTTACCAGAAAACATCCCTTGCACGTAGGACCAGAAACTGGATGTGATTCAACTCCATGTAGGACTGGGAAACAAACACTAGCTCGCTTTACAAGAAACACACTCTGCTTTTGAGAAAAGAGCACTCTTCTATTCTACTGTTTTTCCTATGTGGTCCGAACAGTGAGCTTGCTCAGAACAAAAGAACTGTGCTTCCTACACACACTGGACATATCTAGTTCAACTCTGCTTAGGAAACTGACAAGAACAGTAGATCCTCTTCAGTCCAATACACTGTACTTGCTGGGAATAGACGCGAGTGCTATTTGCCCTGTGTATAGCAAAGGGAGCACAATAGTGACTCTTCTTACCAGAAAACAACTCTTGCTCGTAGGACCAGAAACTGCATGTGATTCAACTCCATGTAGGACTGGGAAACAAAAGCTAGCTCGCCTTACAAGAAACACACTCTGCTTTTGAGAAAAGAGCACTCTTCTACTCTACTGTGTTTCCTATAGGGCCAAGACAGTGAGCTTCCTCAGAACAAAAGAACTGTGCTTCCTACACACACACGCCATATCTAGTTCAACTCTGCTTAGGAAACTGACAAGAACAGTAGATCCTCTTCAGTCCAATACACTGTACTTGACGGGAACAGACGCGAGTCCTATTTGCACTGTGTGGCAATGGGAGCACAATAGTGACTTTCCTTACCAGAAAACAACTCTTGCTTGTAGGACCAAAAACTGCATGTGATTCAACTCCATTTAGGACTGGGAAACAAACGCTAGCTTGCCTTACAAGAAACACACTCTGCTTTTGAGAAAAGAGCACTCTTCTACTCTACTGTGTTTCCTATAGGGCCAAAACAGTGAGCTTGCTCAGAAAAAAAGAACTGTGCTTCCTACACACATGGGCCTTATCTATTTACACTGCTTAGGAAACTGACAAGAACAGTAGCTCCTCTTCAGTATAATACACTGTACTGGCTGGGAACAGACGCGAGTGCTATTTGCACTGTGTGTGGCAATGGGAGTACAATATTGACTTTCCTACCAGAAAACGACTCTTGCTCGTAGGACAAGAAACTGCATGTGATTCAACTCCATTTAGAACTGGGAAACAAACGCTAGCTCGCCTTACAAGAAACACACTCTGCTTTTGAGAAACGATCACTCTTCTACTCTACTGTGTTTCCTATAGGGCCAGAACAGTGAGCATGCTCAGAACAAAAGAACTGTGCTTCCTACACACACGGCCACATCTAGTTCAATTCTGCTTAGCAAACTGACAAGAACAGTAGATCCTCTTCAGTCTAATACACTGTACATGCTGGGAACAGACGCCAGTGCTATTTGCCCTGTTTATGACAATGGGGGTGCAATAGTGACTCTTCTTACCAGAAACAACTCTTGCTCGTTGGACCAGAAACTGCATGTGATTCAAATCCATTTAGGACAGGGAAACAAACGCTAGCTCGCCTTACAAGAAACACACTATGCTTTTGAGAAAAGGGCACTCTTCTACTCTACGGTGTTTCCTATTGGGTCCGAACAGCGAGCTTGCTCAGAACAAAAGAACTGTGCTTCCTACACACACGGGCCATATCTAGTTCAACTCTGCTTAGGAAACTGACAAGAACAGTAGCTCCTCTTCAGTCCAATACACTGTACTCGACGGGAACAGACGCGAGTCCTATTTGCACTGTGTGTGGCAATGGGAGCACAATAGTGACTTTCCTTACCAGAAAACAACTCTTGCTTGTAGGACCAAAAACTGCATGTGATTCAACTCCATTTAGGACTGGGAAACAAACGCTAGCTCGCCTTACAAGAAACACACTCTGCTTTTGAGAAAAGAGCACTCTTCTACTCTACTGTGTTTCCTATAGGGCCAAAACAGTGAGCTAGCTCAGAAAAAAAGAACTGTGCTTCCTACACACACGGGCTATATCTAGTTCAACTCTGCTTAGGAAACTGACAAGAACAGTAGCTCCTCTTCAGTCCAATACACTGTATTTGCTGGGAACAGACGCCAGTGCTATTTGCCCTGTGTATGACAGAGGGTACACAATAGTGACTCTTCTTACCAGAAAACAATTCTTGCTCGTAGGACCAGAAACTGCATGTGTTTCAACTCCCATTTAGGACTGGAAAACAAACGCTAGCTCGCCTTACAAGCAACACACGCTGCTTTTGAGAAAAGAGCACTCTTCTTCTCTACTGTGTTTCCTATAGGGCCAGAACAGTGACCTTGCTCAGAACAAAAGAACTGTGCTTCCTACACACACGGCCATATCTAGTTCAACTCTGCTTAGGAAACTGACAAGAACAGTAGATCCTCTTCAGTCCAATACAGTGTACATGCTGGGAACAGTCGCCAGTGCTATTTGCCCTGTGTATAACAATGGGAGCGCAATAGTGACTCTTCTTACCAGAAAACAACTCTTGCTCCTAGGACCAGAAACTGCATGTGATTCAACTCCATTTAGGACTGGGAAACAAACGCTAGCTCGCCTTACTAGAAACACACTCTGCTTTTGAGAAAAGAGCTCTCGTCTACTCTACTGTGTTTCCTATGGGGTCCGAACAGTCAGCTTGCTCAGAACAAAAGAGCTGTGCTTCCTACACACACGGGCTATATCTAGTTCAACTCTGCTTAGGAAGCTGACAAGAACAGTAGATCCCCTTCAGTCCAATACACTGCACATGCTGGGAACAGACGCCAGTGCTATTTGCACTGTGTATGACAATGGGAGCAATATAGTGACTCTTCTTACCAGAAAACCGCTCTTGCTCGTAGGACCTGAAACTGCATGTGATTCAACTCCATTTAGGACTGGGAAACAAAGGCAAGATCTCCTTACAAGAAACATACTCTGCTTTTTAGAAAAGAGCACTCTTCTACTCTAATGTGTTTCCTATGGGGTCCAAAAAGTGAGCTTGCTCAGAAAAAAAGAACTGTGCTTCCTACACACACGGCCATATCTAGTTCAATTCTGCTTAGGAAAGTGACAAGAACAGTAGATCCTCTTCAGTCCAATACACTGTACATGCTGGGAACAGACGCCAGTGTTATTTGCCCTGTGTATGACAATGGGAGCGCAATAGTGACTCTTCTTACCAGAAAACAACTCTTGCTCATTGGACCAGAAACTGCATGTGATTCAAATCCATTTAGGACAGGGAAACAAATGCTAGCTCACCTTACAAGAAACACACTATGCTTTTGAGAAAAGGGCACTCTTCTACTCTACGGTGTTTCCTATTGGGTCCGAACAGTGAGCTTGCTCAGAAGAAAAGAACTGTGCTTCCTACACACACGGCCATAGCTAGCTCAATTCTGCTTAGGAAACTGGCAAGAACAGTAGATCCTCTTCCATCCAATACACTGTACATGCTGAGAACAGACGCCAGTGCTATTTGCACTGTGTATGACAATGGGAGCACAATAGTGACTCGATACCAGAAAACAACTCTTGCTCGTAGGACCAGAAACTGCATGGGATTCAACTCCATTTATGACTGGGAAACAAATGCTAGCTCGCCTTACAAGAAACACACTCTGCTTTTGAGAAAAGAGCAGTATTCTACTCTAATGTGTTTCCTATAGGGCCAGAACATTGAGCTTGCTCAGAACAAAAGAACTGTGCTTCCTACACACACGGGCAATATCTAGTTCAACTGTGCTTAGGAATTTGACAAGAACAGTAGCTCCTCTTCAGTCCAATACACTGTACTTGCTGGGAAAAGACACGTGTGCTATTTGCTCTGTTTATGAGAAAGGGAGCGAATAGTGACTTTCCTTACCAGAAAACAACTCTTCTCGTGGGACCAAAAACTTCATGTGATTCAACTCCATTTAGGACTGGGAAACAAACGCTAGCTCATCTTACAAGAAACACACTCTGCTTTTGAGAAAAGAGCACTCTTCTACTCTACTGTGTTTCTTATAGGGCCAGAACAGTGAGCTTGCTCAGAACAAAAGAACTGTGCTTCCTACACACACGGCCATATCTAGTTCAATTCTGCTTAGGAAACTGACAAGAACAGTAGATTCTCTTCAGTCCAATACACTGTACATGCTGGGAACAGACGACAGTGCCATTTGCTTTTTGTATGACAATGGGAGCACAATAGTGACTCTTCTTACCAGAAAACAACTTTGATCGTAGGACCAGAAACTGCATGTGATTCAACTCCATTTAGGACTGGGGAACAAACGCTAGCTCGCCTTACAAGAAACAAACTCTGCTTTTTAGAAAAGAGCACTCTTCTACTCTAACGTGTTTCCTATGGGGTCCGAAGAGTGAGCCTGCTCAGAACAAACGAACTGTGCTTCCTACACACAGGGGCCATATCTAGTTCAACTCTGCTTATTAAACTGACAAGAACAGTAGCTCCTGTTCAGTCAAAAGCACATTACTTCCTGGGAACAGACGCGAGTGCTATTTGCACTGTGTATGGCAATGGGAGCGCAATAGTGACTCTTCTTACCAGAAAACAACTCTTGCTTGTAGGACCAGAAACTGCATGTGATTCAACTCCATTTAGGACTGGGAAACAAATGCTAGCTTGCCTTACAAGAAACACACTCTGCTTTTGAGAAAAAAGCAGTATTCTACTCTAATGTGTTTCCTATAGGGCCAGAACATTGAGCTTGCTCAGAACAAAAGAACTGTGCTTCCTACACACACGGGCAATATCTAGTTCAACTCTGCTTAGGAATCTGACAAGAACAGTAGCTCCTCTTCAGTCCAATACACTGTACTTGCTGGGAAAAGTCGCATGTGCTATTTGCACTGTGTATGAGAAAGGGAGCGCAATAGTTACTTTCCTTACCAGAAAACAACTCTTGCTCGTGGGACCAACAACTGCATGTGATTCAACTCCATTTAGGACTGGAAAACAAACACTAGCTCGCCTTACAAGAAACACACTCTGCTTTTGAGAAAAGAGCACTCTTCTACACTACTGTGTTTCCTATAGGGCCAGAACAGTGAGCTTGCTCAGAACAAAAGAACTGTGCTTCCTACACACACGGCCATATCTAGTTCAATTCTGTTTAGGAAACTGACAAGAACAGTAGATCCTCTTCAGTCCAATACACTGTACATGCTGGAACAGACGACAGTGCTATTTGCCCTTTTTATGACAATGTGAGCACAATAGTGACTCTTCTTACCAGAAAACAACTCTTGCTCGTAGGACCAGAAGCTGCTTTTGATTCAACTCCATGTATGACTGGGAAACAAACGCTAGCTCGCCTTACAAGAAACAAACTCTGATTTTTAGAAAAGAGCAATCTTCTACTCTAATGTGTTTCCTAAGGGGTCCGAACAGTGAGCTTGCTCAGAACAAAATAACTGTGCTTCCTACACACACGGGCCATATCTAGTTCAACTCTGCTTAGGAAACTGACAAGAACAGTAGATCCTTTTCATTCCAATACACTGTACTTCCTGGGAAGAGACGCGAGTGCTATTTGCACTGTGTATGGCAATGGGAACACAATAGTGACTCTTCTTACCAGAAAACAACTCTTGCTCATAGGACGAAATAGTGGATGGGATTCAACTACATTTAGGACTGGGAAACAAATGCGAGCTCGCCTTACAAGAAACACACTCTGCTTTTGAGAAAAGAGCACTCTTCTACTCTACTGTGTTTCCTATAGGGCCAGAACAGTGAGCTTGCTCAAAACAAAGGAACTGTGCTTCCTACACACACGGGCCATATCTAGATAAATTCTGCTTAGGAAACTGACAAGAACAGAAGATCCTCTTAAGTCCAATACACTGTACATGCTGGGAACAGATGCCAGTGCTATATGCCCTGTGTATGACAATGGGAGCGCACTAGTGACTCTTCTTACCAGAAAACAACTCTTGCTCGTAGGACCAGAAACTGCATGTGATTCAACTCCATTTAGGACTGAGAAACAAACGCTAACTTGCCTTACAAGAAACACACTCTGCTTTTGAGAAAAGGGCACCATTCTACTCTATTGTATTTCCTCTGGTGTCCGAACAGTGAGCTTGCTCACAAGAAAAGAACTGTGCTTCCTACACACACGACCATAGCTAGTTCAATTCTGCTTAGGAAACTGACAAGAACAGTAGATCCTCTTCCGTCCAATACACTGTACATGCTGGGAACAGACGCCAGTGCTATTTGCCCTGTGTATGGCAATGGGAGCACAATAGTGACTCTTCTTAACAGAAAACAACACTTGCTCATACGAGCAGAACCTGCATGTGATTCAACTCCATTTAGGACTGGAAAACAAACACTAGCTCGCCTTACAAGAAACACACTCTCCTTTTGAGAAGAGAGCACTCTTATACTCTACTGTGTTGCCTATGGGGTCCGAACAGTGAGCTAGCTCAGAACAATAGAACTGTGCTTCCTACACACACGGGCTATATCTAGTTCAACTCTGCTTAGGAAACTGACAAGAATAGTAGCTCCTCTTCAGTGCAATACACTGTACATGCTGGGAACAGACCCCAGTGTTACTTGCCCTATGTATGACAATGGTAGCGCAAAAGTGACTCTTCTTACTAGAAAACAACTCTTGCTCGTAGGACCAGAAACTGCATGTGATTCAACTCCATTTAGGACTGGGAAAGAAACACTAGCTCGCCTTACAAGAAACACAATCTGTTTTTGAGAAAAGAGCACTCTTCTACTATACTGTTTTTCCTATTGGGCCACAACAGTGAGCTTGCTCAGAACAAAAGAACTGTGCTTCCTACACACACAGCCATATCTAGTTCAACTCTGCTTAGGAAACAGACAAGAATAGTAGATCCTCTTCAGTCCAATACACTGTACATGCTGGGAACACGCCATTGCTATTTGCCCTGTGTATGACAATGGGAGCGCAATAGTGACTCTTCTTACCAGAAAACAACTCTTGCTTGTAGGACCAGAAACTGCATGTGATTCAACTCCAATTTAGGTTGGGAAACAAACGCTAGCTTGCATTACAAGAAACATACTCTGCTTTTGAGAAAAGAGCACTCTTCTACTCTACTGTGTTTCCTATGGGGTCCGAACAGTGAGCTTGCTCAGAACAAAAGAACTGTGCTTCCTACACACAAGGGCCATATCTAGTTCAACTCTGCTTAGGAAACTGACAAGAACAGTAGCTCCTCTTCAGTCCAATACATTGTACATGCTGGGAACAGACACCAGTGGTATTTGCCCTGTGTATGACAGTGGGAGCGCAATAGTGACTCTTATTACCAGAAAACAACTCTTGCTCGTAGGACCAGAAAATGCATGTGATTCAACTCCCATTTAGGACTGGGAAACAAACGCTAGCTCGCCTTACAAGAAACACACTCTGTTTTTGAGAAAAGAGCACTCTTCTACTCTAATGTGTTTCCTATGGGTCAGAACAGTGAGCTTGCTCAGAACAAAAGAACTGTGCTTCCTACACACACGGGCCATATATAGTTTAACTCTGCTTAGGAAACTGACAAGAACAGTAGCTCCTCTTCAGTCCAATACACTGTACTTGCTGGGAACAGATGCGAGTGCTATTTGAACTGTGTATGGCAATGGGAACGCAATAGGGACTTTCCTTACCAGAAAACAACTCTTGCGTGTAGGACCAGAAACTGCATATGATTCAACTCCATTTAGGACTTGGAATCAAATGCTACCTCGCCTTATAAGAAACACAATCTGCTTTTGAGTAAACAGAACTCTTCTACTCTACTGTGTTTCCTATAGCGCCAGAACAGTGAGCTTGCTCAGAACAAAAGAACTGTGCTTCCTACACACGGCCATATCTCGTTCAATTCTGCTTAATAAACTGACAAGAACAGTAGATCCTCTTCAGTCCAATACATTGTACATGCTGGGAACAAACGCCAGTGCGATTTGCACTGTGTATGGCAAAGGGAGCGCAATAGTGACTCTTCTTACCAGAAAACAACTCTTGCTCGTTGGACCAGAAACTGCATGTGATTCAACTCCATTTAGAACTGGGAAAAAACCACTAGCTCGCCTTACAAGAAACACTTTCTGCTTTTGAGAAAAGAGCCCTCTTCTACTCTACTGTGTTTCCTATAGGGTCAGAACAGTGAGCTTGCTCAGAACAAAAGAACTGTGCTTCCTACACACACGTGCCATATCTAGTGCAACTCTGCTTAGGAAACTGACAAGAACAGTAGCTCCTCTTCAGTCCAATACACTGTACTTGCTGGGAACAGACGCGAGTGCTATTTTTACTGTGTATGGCAATGGGAGCGCAATAGTGACTCTTCTTACCAGAAAACAACTCTTGCTCGTAGGACCAAAAACTGCATTTGATTCACCTCCATTTAGGACTGGGAAACAAACAGTAGCTAGACTTACAAGAAACACACTCTGCTTTTGAGAAAAGAGCACTCCTCTACTCTACTGTGTTTCCTATAGGGCCAGAACAGTGAGCTTGCTCAGAACAAAAGAACTGTGCTTCCTACACACACGGGGCATATCTAGTTCAAATCTGCTTACGAAACTCACAAGAACAGTAGCCTCTCTTCAGTCCAATACACTGTACTTGCTGGGACCAGACGCGAGTGCTATTTGCACTGTGTATGGCAAAGGGAGCGCAAAATGGACTCTTCTTACCAGAAAACAACTCTCGCTCTTAGGACCAGAAACTGCATGTGTATTTCAACTCCATTTAGGACTGGGAAACAAACGCTAGCTCGCCTTACAAGAAACACACTCTGCTTTTGACAAAAGAGCACTCTTCTACTCTACTGTGTTTCCTATGAGGTCCAAACAGAGAACTTGCTCAGAATAAAAGAACTGTGCTTCCTACACTCGGGCCATATCTAGTTCATCTCTGCTGAGGAAACTGACAAGAGAAGTAGCTCCTCTTCAGTCCAATACACTGTACTTGCTGGCAACAGATGCCAGTGCTATTTGCACTGTGTATGGCAATGGGAGCGCAATAGTGGCTTTCCTTACCAGAAAGCAACTCTTGCTCGTAGGACCAAAAACTGCATGTGATTCAACTCCATTTAGGACTGGGAAACAAATGCTAGCTCGCCTTACAAGTAACACACTCTGCTTTTGAGGAAGGAGCACTCTTCTACTCTACTGTGTTTCCTTTAGCGCCAGAACAGTGAGCTTGCTCAGAACAAAAGAACTGTGCTTCCTACACACACGGCCATATCTAGTTTAATTCTCCTTAGGAAACTGACAAGACAGTAGATCCTCTTCAGTCCAATACACTGTACTTGCTGGGAACAGACGCGAGTACTATTTGCACTGTGTATGGCAATGGGAGCACAATTGTGACTCTTCATACCACAAAACAACTCTTGCTCATAGGACCAGAAACTGAATGTGATTCAACTCCATTTAGGACTGGGAAACAAACGCTAGCTCCCCTTACAAGAAACACACTCTGCTTTTGAGAAAAGAGCACTCTTCTACGCTACTGTGTTTCCTATAGGACCAGAACAGTGAGCTTGCTCAGAACAAAAGAACTGTGCTTCCTACACACACGGGCCATATCTAGTTCAACTCTGCTTAGGATACTGACGAGAACAGTAGATCCTCTTCAGTCCAATACACTGTACTTGCTGGGAACAGACGCGATTGCTATTTGCACTGTGTACCACAATGGTTGCACAATAGTGACTCTTCTTACCAGGAAACAACTCTTGCTCTTAGGACCTGAAACTACATTTGATTCAATCCACTTAGGGATGGGAAACAAACGCTAGCTCGCCTTACAAGAAACACGCTCTGCTTTTGAGAATAGGGAACACATCTACTCTACTGTGTTTCCTATGGGGTCCGAACAGTGAGCTTGCTCAGAACAAAAGAACTGTGCTTCCTACACACGGGCCATATCTAGTTCAACTCTGCTTAGGAAACTGACAGGAACAGTAGATCCTCTTCAGTCCAATACACTGTACATGCTGGGAACACACGCCAGTGCTTTTTGCACTGTGTATGAATATGGGAGCGCAATAGTGACTCTTCTTACCAGAAAACAACTCTTGCTCGTAGGACCAGAAACTGCATGGGATTCAACTCCGTTTCAGACTGGGAAATAAACACTAGCTAGCCTTACAAGAAACACACTCTGCTTTTGAGAAAAGAGCACTCTTCTACTCTACTGTGTTTCCTATGGGGCCCGAAAATTGAGCTTGCTCAGAACAAAAGAACTGTGCTTCACACACACGGGCCATATCTAGTTCAACTCTGCTTAGGAAACCGACAAGAACAGTAGCTCCTCTTCTGTCCAATACACTGTACTTGCTGGGAACAGACGCGAGTGCTATTTGCACTGTTTATGGCAGAGGGAGCACAATAGTGACTTTCCTTACCAGAAAACATCCCTTGCTCGTAGGACCAGAAACTGCATGTGATTCCACTCCATTTAGGACTGGGAAACAAACGCTAGCTCGCCTTACAAGAAACACACTCTGCTTTTGAGAAAAGAGCACTCTTCTACTCTACTGTGTTTCCTATAAAGCCAAAAGAGTGTGCTTCCTCAGAACAAAAGAACTGTGCTTCCTACACACACGGGCTATTACTAGTTCAACTCTGCTTATGAAACTGACAAGAACAGTAGATCCTCTTCAGTCCAATACACTGTACATGCTGGGAAATGACGCCAGTGCTCTTTGCCCTGTGTATGACAATGGGAGGGCAATAGTGACTCTTCTTACCAGAAAACAATTCTTGCAACTAGGATCAGAAACTGAATGTGATTCAACTCCATTTAGGACTGGGTCACAAATGCTAGCTCGCCTTACAAGAAACAAACTCTGCTTTTGAGAAAAGAGCACTCTTCTACTCTACTGTGTTTCCTATGGGGTCTGAAGAGTGAGCTTGCTCAGAACAAAAGAACTGTGCTTCCTACACACACGGGCCATATCTAGTTCAACTCTGTTTAGGAAACTAACAAGAACAGTAGCTCTTCTTCTGTCCAATACACTGTAATTGCAAAGAACAGTAGCGAGTGTTGTTTGCACTGTGTATGGCAATTGGATTGCAATAGTGACTCTTCTTACTAGAAAAAAACTCTTGTTCATAGGACGAGAAACTGCATGTAATTCAACTCCATTTAGGACTGGGAAACAAACGCTAGCTCACCTTACAAGAAACACACTCTGCTTTTGAGAAAAGAGCACTCTTCTACTCTTCTGTGTTTCCTATAGTACCAGAACAGTGAGCTTGCTCAGAACAAAAGAACTGTGCTTCCTACACATACGCGCCATATCTAGTTCAACTCTGCTTAGGAAACTGACAAGAAAAGTAGATCATCTTCAGTCCAATACACTGTACATGCTGGGAACAGACGCGAGTGCTATTTGCCCTGTGTATTACAATGGGAGCACAATAGTGACTCTTCTTACCAGAAAAAACTCTTGATCGTAGGACCAGAACCAGCATGTGATTCAACTCCATTTAGGACTGGGAAACAAACACTAGCTAGCCTTACAAGAAACACACTCTTCTTTTGAGTAAAGAGCACTCTTCTATTCTACTGTGTTTCCTATGGGGTCCGAACAGTAAGCTTGCTCAGAACAAAGAACTGTGCTTCCGACACACACGGGCCATATCTAGTTCAACTCTGCTTAGGAAACTGACAAGAGCAGTAGCTCCTCTTCAGTCCAATACACTGTACTTGCTGGAAACAGACACGAGTGCTATTTGCACTGTGTATGGCAAAGGGAGCACAATAGTGACTTTCCTTTCCAGAAAACAACTCTTGCTCGTAGGACCAGAAACTGCCTGTGATTCAACTCCATTTAGGACTGGGAAACAAACGCTAGCTCGCCTTACAAGAAAGACACTCTGATTTTGAGAAAAGAGCACTCTTCTACTCTACTGTGTTTCCTATAGGCCAGAAGAGTGAGCTAGCTCAGAACAAACGAACTGTGCTTCCTACACACACGGGCCATATCTAGTTCAACTCTGCTTAGGAAACTGACAAGAACAGTAGATCCTCTTCAGTCCAATACACTGTACATGCTGGGAAATGACGCCAGTGCTCTTTGCCCTGTGTATGACAATGGGAGGGCAATAGTGACTCTTCTTACCAGAAAACAATTCTTGCAACTAGGATCAGAAACTGAATGTGATTCAACTCCATTTAGGACTGGGTCACAAATGCTAGCTCGCCTTACAAGAAACAAACTCTGCTTTTGAGAAAAGAGCACTCTTCTACTCTACTGTGTTTCCTATGGGGTCTGAAGAGTGAGCTTGCTCAGAACAAAAGAACTGTGCTTCCTACACACACGGGCCATATCTAGTTCAACTCTGTTTAGGAAACTAACAAGAACAGTAGCTCTTCTTCTGTCCAATACACTGTAATTGCAAAGAACAGTAGCGAGTGTTGTTTGCACTGTGTATGGCAATTGGATTGCAATAGTGACTCTTCTTACTAGAAAAAAACTCTTGTTCATAGGACGAGAAACTGCATGTAATTCAACTCCATTTAGGACTGGGAAACAAACGCTAGCTCACCTTACAAGAAACACACTCTGCTTTTGAGAAAAGAGCACTCTTCTACTCTTCTGTGTTTCCTATAGTACCAGAACAGTGAGCTTGCTCAGAACAAAAGAACTGTGCTTCCTACACATACGCGCCATATCTAGTTCAACTCTGCTTAGGAAACTGACAA
This sequence comes from Peromyscus eremicus, assembly GCF_949786415.1. Classification (NCBI taxonomy): domain Eukaryota; kingdom Metazoa; phylum Chordata; class Mammalia; order Rodentia; family Cricetidae; genus Peromyscus; species Peromyscus eremicus. The sequence continues at coordinate 17,590 of NW_026735317.1, forward strand.
GAAAAGTAGATCATCTTCAGTCCAATACACTGTACATGCTGGGAACAGACGCGAGTGCTATTTGCCCTGTGTATTACAATGGGAGCACAATAGTGACTCTTCTTACCAGAAAAAACTCTTGATCGTAGGACCAGAACCAGCATGTGATTCAACTCCATTTAGGACTGGGAAACAAACACTAGCTAGCCTTACAAGAAACACACTCTTCTTTTGAGTAAAGAGCACTCTTCTATTCTACTGTGTTTCCTATGGGGTCCGAACAGTAAGCTTGCTCAGAACAAAGAACTGTGCTTCCGACACACACGGGCCATATCTAGTTCAACTCTGCTTAGGAAACTGACAAGAGCAGTAGCTCCTCTTCAGTCCAATACACTGTACTTGCTGGAAACAGACACGAGTGCTATTTGCACTGTGTATGGCAAAGGGAGCACAATAGTGACTTTCCTTTCCAGAAAACAACTCTTGCTCGTAGGACCAGAAACTGCCTGTGATTCAACTCCATTTAGGACTGGGAAACAAACGCTAGCTCGCCTTACAAGAAAGACACTCTGATTTTGAGAAAAGAGCACTCTTCTACTCTACTGTGTTTCCTATAGGCCAGAAGAGTGAGCTAGCTCAGAACAAACGAACTGTGCTTCCTACACACACGGGCCATATCTAGTTCAACTCTGCTTAGGAAACTGACAAGAACAGTAGATCCTCTTCAGTCCAATACACTTTACATGCTGGGAACAGACGCCAGTGCTATTTGCCCTGTGTATGAAAATGGGAGCGCAATAGTGACTCTACTTACCATAAAACAACTCTTGCTCGTAGGACCAGAAACTGCATGTGATTGAACTCCGTTTAGGACTGCGAAACAAACACTAGCTCGCCTTACAAGAAACACACTCTGCTTTTGAGAAAAGAGCACTCTTCTATTCTACTGTGTTTCCTATGGGGTCCGACCAGTGAGCTTGCTCAGAACAAAGAACTGTGCTTCCTACACACACGGGCCATATCTAGTTCAACTCTGCTTAGGAAACTGACAAGAACAGTAGCTCCTCTTCAGTCCAATACACTGTACTTGCTGGGAACAGACGTGAGTGCTATTTGCACTGTGTATGGCAAGGGGAGCACAATAGTGACTTCACTTTCCAGAAAAAAACTCTTGCTCGTAGGACCAGAAACTGCATGGGATTCAACTCCATTTCTGACTGGGAAATAAACACTAGGTAGCCTTACAAGAAACACACTCTGCTTTTGAGAAAAGAGCAATCTTCTACTCTACTGTGTTTACTATGGGGTCCGAAAATTGAGCTTGCTCAGAACAAATGAACTGTGCTTCACACACACGGGCCATATCTAGTTCAACTCTGCTTAGAAAACTGACAAGAACAGTACATCCTCTTCTGTCCAATACACTGTACTTGCTGGGAACAGACGAGAGTGCTATTTGCACTGTGTATGACAATGGTAGCACAATATTGACTCTTCTTACCAGAAAACAACTCTTGCTCGTAGGACCAGAAACTGCATGTGATTCAACTCCATGTAGGACTGGGAATCAAACACTCGCTTGCCTTACAAGAAACACACTCTGCTTCTGAGAAAAGAGCACTCTTCTACTCTTCTGTGTTTCCTATAGGGCCAGAACAGTGAGCTTGCTCAGGACAAAAGAACTGTGCTTCCTACACACACGGACCATATCTAGTTCAACTCTGCTTAGGAAACTGACAAGAACAGTAGCTCCCCTTCAGTCCAATACACTGTACTTGCTGGGAACAGACGCGAGTGCTATTTGCACAGTTTATGGCAAAGGGAGCACAATAGTGACTTTTCTTACCAGAAAACATCCCTTGCACGTAGGACCAGAAACTGGATGTGATTCAACTCCATGTAGTACTGGGAAACAAACACTAGCTCGCTTTACAAGAAACACACTCTGCTTTTGAGAAAAGAGCACTCTTCTATTCTACTGTTTTTCCTATGTGGTCCGAACAGTGAGCTTGCTCAGAACAAAAGAACTGTGCTTCCTACACACACTGGACATATCTAGTTCAACTCTGCTTAGGAAACTGACAAGAACAGTAGATCCTCTTCAGTCCAATACACTGTACTTGCTGGGAATAGACGCGAGTGCTATTTGCCCTGTGTATAGCAAAGGGAGCACAATAGTGACTCTTCTTACCAGAAAACAACTCTTGCTCGTAGGACCAGAAACTGCATGTGATTCAACTCCATGTAGGACTGGGAAACAAAAGCTAGCTCGCCTTACAAGAAACACACTCTGCTTTTGAGAAAAGAGCACTCTTCTACTCTACTGTGTTTCCTATAGGGCCAAGACAGTGAGCTTCCTCAGAACAAAAGAACTGTGCTTCCTACACACACACGCCATATCTAGTTCAACTCTGCTTAGGAAACTGACAAGAACAGTAGATCCTCTTCAGTCCAATACACTGTACTTGACGGGAACAGACGCGAGTCCTATTTGCACTGTGTGGCAATGGGAGCACAATAGTGACTTTCCTTACCAGAAAACAACTCTTGCTTGTAGGACCAAAAACTGCATGTGATTCAACTCCATTTAGGACTGGGAAACAAACGCTAGCTTGCCTTACAAGAAACACACTCTGCTTTTGAGAAAAGAGCACTCTTCTACTCTACTGTGTTTCCTATAGGGCCAAAACAGTGAGCTTGCTCAGAAAAAAAGAACTGTGCTTCCTACACACATGGGCCTTATCTATTTACACTGCTTAGGAAACTGACAAGAACAGTAGCTCCTCTTCAGTCCAATACACTGTACTGGCTGGGAACAGACGCGAGTGCTATTTGCACTGTGTGTGGCAATGGGAGTACAATATTGACTTTCCTACCAGAAAACGACTCTTGCTCGTAGGACAAGAAACTGCATGTGATTCAACTCCATTTAGAACTGGGAAACAAACGCTAGCTCGCCTTACAAGAAACACACTCTGCTTTTGAGAAACGATCACTCTTCTACTCTACTGTGTTTCCTATAGGGCCAGAACAGTGAGCATGCTCAGAACAAAAGAACTGTGCTTCCTACACACACGGCCACATCTAGTTCAATTCTGCTTAGCAAACTGACAAGAACAGTAGATCCTCTTCAGTCTAATACACTGTACATGCTGGGAACAGACGCCAGTGCTATTTGCCCTGTTTATGACAATGGGGGTGCAATAGTGACTCTTCTTACCAGAAACAACTCTTGCTCGTTGGACCAGAAACTGCATGTGATTCAAATCCATTTAGGACAGGGAAACAAACGCTAGCTCGCCTTACAAGAAACACACTATGCTTTTGAGAAAAGGGCACTCTTCTACTCTACGGTGTTTCCTATTGGGTCCGAACAGCGAGCTTGCTCAGAACAAAAGAACTGTGCTTCCTACACACACGGGCCATATCTAGTTCAACTCTGCTTAGGAAACTGACAAGAACAGTAGCTCCTCTTCAGTCCAATACACTGTACTCGACGGGAACAGACGCGAGTCCTATTTGCACTGTGTGTGGCAATGGGAGCACAATAGTGACTTTCCTTACCAGAAAACAACTCTTGCTTGTAGGACCAAAAACTGCATGTGATTCAACTCCATTTAGGACTGGGAAACAAACGCTAGCTCGCCTTACAAGAAACACACTCTGCTTTTGAGAAAAGAGCACTCTTCTACTCTACTGTGTTTCCTATAGGGCCAAAACAGTGAGCTAGCTCAGAAAAAAAGAACTGTGCTTCCTACACACCCGGGCTATATCTAGTTCAACTCTGCTTAGGAAACTGACAAGAACAGTAGCTCCTCTTCAGTCCAATACACTGTATTTGCTGGGAACAGACGCCAGTGCTATTTGCCCTGTGTATGACAGAGGGTACACAATAGTGACTCTTCTTACCAGAAAACAATTCTTGCTCGTAGGACCAGAAACTGCATGTGTTTCAACTCCCATTTAGGACTGGAAAACAAACGCTAGCTCGCCTTACAAGCAACACACGCTGCTTTTGAGAAAAGAGCACTCTTCTTCTCTACTGTGTTTCCTATAGGGCCAGAACAGTGACCTTGCTCAGAACAAAAGAACTGTGCTTCCTACACACACGGCCATATCTAGTTCAACTCTGCTTAGGAAACTGACAAGAACAGTAGATCCTCTTCAGTCCAATACAGTGTACATGCTGGGAACAGTCGCCAGTGCTATTTGCCCTGTGTATAACAATGGGAGCGCAATAGTGACTCTTCTTACCAGAAAACAACTCTTGCTCCTAGGACCAGAAACTGCATGTGATTCAACTCCATTTAGGACTGGGAAACAAACGCTAGCTCGCCTTACTAGAAACACACTCTGCTTTTGAGAAAAGAGCTCTCGTCTACTCTACTGTGTTTCCTATGGGGTCCGAACAGTCAGCTTGCTCAGAACAAAAGAGCTGTGCTTCCTACACACACGGGCTATATCTAGTTCAACTCTGCTTAGGAAGCTGACAAGAACAGTAGATCCCCTTCAGTCCAATACACTGCACATGCTGGGAACAGACGCCAGTGCTATTTGCACTGTGTATGACAATGGGAGCAAAATAGTGACTCTTCTTACCAGAAAACCGCTCTTGCTCGTAGGACCTGAAACTGCATGTGATTCAACTCCATTTAGGACTGGGAAACAAAGGCAAGATCTCCTTACAAGAAACATACTCTGCTTTTTAGAAAAGAGCACTCTTCTACTCTAATGTGTTTCCTATGGGGTCCAAAAAGTGAGCTTGCTCAGAAAAAAAGAACTGTGCTTCCTACACACACGGCCATATCTAGTTCAATTCTGCTTAGGAAAGTGACAAGAACAGTAGATCCTCTTCAGTCCAATACACTGTACATGCTGGGAACAGACGCCAGTGTTATTTGCCCTGTGTATGACAATGGGAGCGCAATAGTGACTCTCTTACCAGAAAACAACTCTTGCTCATTGGACCAGAAACTGCATGTGATTCAAATCCATTTAGGACAGGGAAACAAATGCTAGCTCACCTTACAAGAAACACACTATGCTTTTGAGAAAAGGGCACTCTTCTACTCTACGGTGTTTCCTATTGGGTCCGAACAGTGAGCTTGCTCAGAAGAAAAGAACTGTGCTTCCTACACACACGGCCATAGGCTAGCTCAATTCTGCTTAGGAAACTGGCAAGAACAGTAGATCCTCTTCCATCCAATACACTGTACATGCTGAGAACAGACGCCAGTGCTATTTGCACTGTGTATGACAATGGGAGCACAATAGTGACTCGATACCAGAAAACAACTCTTGCTCATAGGACCAGAAACTGCATGGGATTCAACTCCATTTATGACTGGGAAACAAATGCTAGCTCGCCTTACAAGAAACACACTCTGCTTTTGAGAAAAGAGCAGTATTCTACTCTAATGTGTTTCCTATAGGGCCAGACATTGAGCTTGCTCAGAACAAAAGGAACTGTGCTTCCTACACACACGGGCAATATCTAGTTCAACTGTGCTTAGGAATTTGACAAGAACAGTAGCTCCTCTTCAGTCCAATACACTGTACTTGCTGGGAAAAGACACGTGTGCTATTTGCTCTGTTTATGAGAAAGGGAGCGAATAGTGACTTTCCTTACCAGAAAACAACTCTTCTCGTGGGACCAAAAACTTCATGTGATTCAACTCCATTTAGGACTGGGAAACAAACGCTAGCTCATCTTACAAGAAACACACTCTGCTTTTGAGAAAAGAGCACTCTTCTACTCTACTGTGTTTCTTATAGGGCCAGAACAGTGAGCTTGCTCAGAACAAAAGAACTGTGCTTCCTACACACACGGCCATATCTAGTTCAATTCTGCTTAGGAAACTGACAAGAACAGTAGATTCTCTTCAGTCCAATACACTGTACATGCTGGGAACAGACGACAGTGCCATTTGCTTTTTGTATGACAATGGGAGCACAATAGTGACTCTTCTTACCAGAAAACAACTTTGATCGTAGGACCAGAAACTGCATGTGATTCAACTCCATTTAGGACTGGGGAACAAACGCTAGCTCGCCTTACAAGAAACAAACTCTGCTTTTTAGAAAAGAGCACTCTTCTACTCTAACGTGTTTCCTATGGGGTCCGAAGAGTGAGCTTGCTCAGAACAAACGAACTGTGCTTCCTACACACAGGGGCCATATCTAGTTCAACTCTGCTTATTAAACTGACAAGAACAGTAGCTCCTGTTCAGTCAAAAGCACATTACTTCCTGGGAACAGACGCGAGTGCTATTTGCACTGTGTATGGCAATGGGAGCGCAATAGTGACTCTTCTTACCAGAAAACAACTCTTGCTTGTAGGACCAGAAACTGCATGTGATTCAACTCCATTTAGGACTGGGAAACAAATGCTAGCTTGCCTTACAAGAAACACACTCTGCTTTTGAGAAAAAAGCAGTATTCTACTCTAATGTGTTTCCTATAGGGCCAGAACATTGAGCTTGCTCAGAACAAAAGAACTGTGCTTCCTACACACACGGGCAATATCTAGTTCAACTCTGCTTAGGAATCTGACAAGAACAGTAGCTCCTCTTCAGTCCAATACACTGTACTTGCTGGGAAAAGTCGCATGTGCTATTTGCACTGTGTATGAGAAAGGGAGCGCAATAGTTACTTTCCTTACCAGAAAACAACTCTTGCTCGTGGGACCAACAACTGCATGTGATTCAACTCCATTTAGGACTGGAAAACAAACACTAGCTCGCCTTACAAGAAACACACTCTGCTTTTGAGAAAAGAGCACTCTTCTACACTACTGTGTTTCCTATAGGGCCAGAACAGTGAGCTTGCTCAGAACAAAAGAACTGTGCTTCTTACACACACGGCCATATCTAGTTCAATTCTGTTTAGGAAACTGACAAGAACAGTAGATCCTCTTCAGTCCAATACACTGTACATGCTGGAACAGACGACAGTGCTATTTGCCCTTTTTATGACAATGTGAGCATAATAGTGACTCTTCTTACCAGAAAACAACTCTTGCTCGTAGGACCAGAAGCTGCTTTTGATTCAACTCCATGTATGACTGGGAAACAAACGCTAGCTCGCCTTACAAGAAACAAACTCTGCTTTTTAGAAAAGAGCAATCTTCTACTCTAATGTGTTTCCTAAGGGGTCCGAACAGTGAGCTTGCTCAGAACAAAATAACTGTGCTTCCTACACACACGGGCCATATCTAGTTCAACTCTGCTTAGGAAACTGACAAGAACAGTAGATCCTTTTCATTCCAATACACTGTACTTCCTGGGAAGAGACGCGAGTGCTATTTGCACTGTGTATGGCAATGGGAACACAATAGTGACTCTTCTTACCAGAAAACAACTCTTGCTCATAGGACGAAATAGTGGATGGGATTCAACTACATTTAGGACTGGGAAACAAATGCGAGCTCGCCTTACAAGAAACACACTCTGCTTTTGAGAAAAGAGCACTCTTCTACTCTACTGTGTTTCCTATAGGGCCAGAACAGTGAGCTTGCTCAAAACAAAGGAACTGTGCTTCCTACACACACGGGCCATATCTAGATAAATTCTGCTTAGGAAACTGACAAGAACAGAAGATCCTCTTAAGTCCAATACACTGTACATGCTGGGAACAGATGCCAGTGCTATATGCCCTGTGTATGACAATGGGAGCGCACTAGTGACTCTTATTACCAGAAAACAACTCTTGCTCGTAGGACCAGAAACTGCATGTGATTCAACTCCATTTAGGACTGAGAAACAAACGCTAACTTGCCTTACAAGAAACACACTCTGCTTTTGAGAAAAGGGCACCATTCTACTCTATTGTATTTCCTCTGGTGTCCGAACAGTGAGCTTGCTCACAAGAAAAGAACTGTGCTTCCTACACACACGACCATAGCTAGTTCAATTCTGCTTAGGAAACTGACAAGAACAGTAGATCCTCTTCCGTCCAATACACTGTACATGCTGGGAACAGACGCCAGTGCTATTTGCCCTGTGTATGGCAATGGGAGCACAATAGTGACTCTTCTTAACAGAAAACAACACTTGCTCATACGAGCAGAACCTGCATGTGATTCAACTCCATTTAGGACTGGAAAACAAACACTAGCTCGCCTTACAAGAAACACACTCTCCTTTTGAGAAGAGAGCACTCTTATACTCTACTGTGTTGCCTATGGGGTCCGAACAGTGAGCTAGCTCAGAACAATAGAACTGTGCTTCCTACACACACGGGCTATATCTAGTTCAACTCTGCTTAGGAAACTGACAAGAATAGTAGCTCCTCTTCAGTGCAATACACTGTACATGCTGGGAACAGACCCCAGTGTTACTTGCCCTATGTATGACAATGGTAGCGCAAAAGTGACTCTTCTTACTAGAAAACAACTCTTGCTCGTAGGACCAGAAACTGCATGTGATTCAACTCCATTTAGGACTGGGAAAGAAACACTAGCTCGCCTTACAAGAAACACAATCTGTTTTTGAGAAAAGAGCACTCTTCTACTATACTGTTTTTCCTATTGGGCCACAACAGTGAGCTTGCTCAGAACAAAAGAACTGTGCTTCCTACACACACAGCCATATCTAGTTCAACTCTGCTTAGGAAACAGACAAGAATAGTAGATCCTCTTCAGTCCAATACACTGTACATGCTGGGAACACGCCATTGCTATTTGCCCTGTGTATGACAATGGGAGCGCAATAGTGACTCTTCTTACCAGAAAACAACTCTTGCTCGTAGGACCAGAAACTGCATGTGATTCAACTCCAATTTAGGTTGGGAAACAAACGCTAGCTTGCATTACAAGAAACATACTCTGCTTTTGAGAAAAGAGCACTCTTCTACTCTACTGTGTTTCCTATGGGGTCCGAACAGTGAGCTTGCTCAGAACAAAAGAACTGTGCTTCCTACACACAAGGGCCATATCTAGTTCAACTCTGCTTAGGAAACTGACAAGAACAGTAGCTCCTCTTCAGTCCAATACATTGTACATGCTGGGAACAGACACCAGTGGTATTTGCCCTGTGTATGACAGTGGGAGCGCAATAGTGACTCTTATTACCAGAAAACAACTCTTGCTCGTAGGACCAGAAAATGCATGTGATTCAACTCCCATTTAGGACTGGGAAACAAACGCTAGCTCGCCTTACAAGAAACACACTCTGTTTTTGAGAAAAGAGCACTCTTCTACTCTAATGTGTTTCCTATGGGTCAGAACAGTGAGCTTGCTCAGAACAAAAGAACTGTGCTTCCTACACACACGGGCCATATATAGTTTAACTCTGCTTAGGAAACTGACAAGAACAGTAGCTCCTCTTCAGTCCAATACACTGTACTTGCTGGGAACAGATGCGAGTGCTATTTGAACTGTGTATGGCAATGGGAGCGCAATAGGGACTTTCCTTACCAGAAAACAACTCTTGCGTGTAGGACCAGAAACTGCATATGATTCAACTCCATTTAGGACTTGGAATCAAATGCTACCTCGCCTTATAAGAAACACAATCTGCTTTTGAGTAAACAGAACTCTTCTACTCTACTGTGTTTCCTATAGCGCCAGAACAGTGAGCTTGCTCAGAACAAAAGAACTGTGCTTCCTACACACGGCCATATCTCGTTCAATTCTGCTTAATAAACTGACAAGAACAGTAGATCCTCTTCAGTCCAATACATTGTACATGCTGGGAACAAACGCCAGTGCGATTTGCACTGTGTATGGCAAAGGGAGCGCAATAGTGACTCTTCTTACCAGAAAACAACTCTTGCTCGTTGGACCAGAAACTGCATGTGATTCAACTCCATTTAGAACTGGGAAAAAACCACTAGCTCGCCTTACAAGAAACACTTTCTGCTTTTGAGAAAAGAGCCCTCTTCTACTCTACTGTGTTTCCTATAGGGTCAGAACAGTGAGCTTGCTCAGAACAAAAGAACTGTGCTTCCTACACACACGTGCCATATCTAGTGCAACTCTGCTTAGGAAACTGACAAGAACAGTAGCTCCTCTTCAGTCCAATACACTGTACTTGCTGGGAACAGACGCGAGTGCTATTTTTACTGTGTATGGCAATGGGAGCGCAATAGTGACTCTTCTTACCAGAAAACAACTCTTGCTCGTAGGACCAAAAACTGCATTTGATTCACCTCCATTTAGGACTGGGAAACAAACAGTAGCTAGACTTACAAGAAACACACTCTGCTTTTGAGAAAAGAGCACTCCTCTACTCTACTGTGTTTCCTATAGGGCCAGAACAGTGAGCTTGCTCAGAACAAAAGAACTGTGCTTCCTACACACACGGGGCATATCTAGTTCAAATCTGCTTACGAAACTCACAAGAACAGTAGCCTCTCTTCAGTCCAATACACTGTACTTGCTGGGACCAGACGCGAGTGCTATTTGCACTGTGTATGGCAAAGGGAGCGCAAAATGGACTCTTCTTACCAGAAAACAACTCTCGCTCTTAGGACCAGAAACTGCATGTGTATTTCAACTCCATTTAGGACTGGGAAACAAACGCTAGCTCGCCTTACAAGAAACACACTCTGCTTTTGACAAAAGAGCACTCTTCTACTCTACTGTGTTTCCTATGAGGTCCAAACAGAGAACTTGCTCAGAATAAAAGAACTGTGCTTCCTACACTCGGGCCATATCTAGTTCATCTCTGCTGAGGAAACTGACAAGAGAAGTAGCTCCTCTTCAGTCCAATACACTGTACTTGCTGGCAACAGATGCCAGTGCTATTTGCACTGTGTATGGCAATGGGAGCGCAATAGTGGCTTTCCTTACCAGAAAGCAACTCTTGCTCGTAGGACCAAAAACTGCATGTGATTCAACTCCATTTAGGACTGGGAAACAAATGCTAGCTCGCCTTACAAGTAACACACTCTGCTTTTGAGGAAGGAGCACTCTTCTACTCTACTGTGTTTCCTTTAGCGCCAGAACAGTGAGCTTGCTCAGAACAAAAGAACTGTGCTTCCTACACACACGGCCATATCTAGTTTAATTCTCCTTAGGAAACTGACAAGACAGTAGATCCTCTTCAGTCCAATACACTGTACTTGCTGGGAACAGACGCGAGTACTATTTGCACTGTGTATGGCAATGGGAGCACAATTGTGACTCTTCATACCACAAAACAACTCTTGCTCATAGAACCAGAAACTGAATGTGATTCAACTCCATTTAGGACTGGGAAACAAACGCTAGCTCCCCTTACAAGAAACACACTCTGCTTTTGAGAAAAGAGCACTCTTCTACGCTACTGTGTTTCCTATAGGACCAGAACAGTGAGCTTGCTCAGAACAAAAGAACTGTGCTTCCTACACACACGGGCCATATCTAGTTCAACTCTGCTTAGGATACTGACGAGAACAGTAGATCCTCTTCAGTCCAATACACTGTACTTGCTGGGAACAGACGCGATTGCTATTTGCACTGTGTACCACAATGGTTGCACAATAGTGACTCTTCTTACCAGGAAACAACTCTTGCTCTTAGGACCTGAAACTACATTTGATTCAATCCACTTAGGGATGGGAAACAAACGCTAGCTCGCCTTACAAGAAACACGCTCTGCTTTTGAGAATAGGGAACACATCTACTCTACTGTGTTTCCTATGGGGTCCGAACAGTGAGCTTGCTCAGAACAAAAGAACTGTGCTTCCTACACACGGGCCATATCTAGTTCAACTCTGCTTAGGAAACTGACAGGAACAGTAGATCCTCTTCAGTCCAATACACTGTACATGCTGGGAACACACGCCAGTGCTTTTTGCACTGTGTATGAATATGGGAGCGCAATAGTGACTCTTCTTACCAGAAAACAACTCTTGCTCGTAGGACCAGAAACTGCATGGGATTCAACTCCGTTTCAGACTGGGAAATAAACACTAGCTAGCCTTACAAGAAACACACTCTGCTTTTGAGAAAAGAGCACTCTTCTACTCTACTGTGTTTCCTATGGGGCCCGAAAATTGAGCTTGCTCAGAACAAAAGAACTGTGCTTCACACACACGGGCCATATCTAGTTCAACTCTGCTTAGGAAACCGACAAGAACAGTAGCTCCTCTTCTGTCCAATACACTGTACTTGCTGGGAACAGACGCGAGTGCTATTTGCACTGTTTATGGCAGAGGGAGCACAATAGTGACTTTCCTTACCAGAAAACATCCCTTGCTCGTAGGACCAGAAACTGCATGTGATTCCACTCCATTTAGGACTGGGAAACAAACGCTAGCTCGCCTTACAAGAAACACACTCTGCTTTTGAGAAAAGAGCACTCTTCTACTCTACTGTGTTTCCTATAAAGCCAAAAGAGTGTGCTTCCTCAGAACAAAAGAACTGTGCTTCCTACACACACGGGCTATTACTAGTTCAACTCTGCTTATGAAACTGACAAGAACAGTAGATCCTCTTCAGTCCAATACACTGTACATGCTGGGAAATGACGCCAGTGCTCTTTGCCCTGTGTATGACAATGGGAGGGCAATAGTGACTCTTCTTACCAGAAAACAATTCTTGCAACTAGGATCAGAAACTGAATGTGATTCAACTCCATTTAGGACTGGGTCACAAATGCTAGCTCGCCTTACAAGAAACAAACTCTGCTTTTGAGAAAAGAGCACTCTTCTACTCTACTGTGTTTCCTATGGGGTCTGAAGAGTGAGCTTGCTCAGAACAAAAGAACTGTGCTTCCTACACACACGGGCCATATCTAGTTCAACTCTGTTTAGGAAACTAACAAGAACAGTAGCTCTTCTTCTGTCCAATACACTGTAATTGCAAAGAACAGTAGCGAGTGTTGTTTGCACTGTGTATGGCAATTGGATTGCAACAGTGACTCTTCTTACTAGAAAAAAACTCTTGTTCATAGGACGAGAAACTGCATGTAATTCAACTCCATTTAGGACTGGGAAACAAACGCTAGCTCACCTTACAAGAAACACACTCTGCTTTTGAGAAAAGAGCACTCTTCTACTCTTCTGTGTTTCCTATAGTACCAGAACAGTGAGCTTGCTCAGAACAAAAGAACTGTGCTTCCTACACATACGCGCCATATCTAGTTCAACTCTGCTTAGGAAACTGACAAGAAAAGTAGATCATCTTCAGTCCAATACACTGTACATGCTGGGAACAGACGCGAGTGCTATTTGCCCTGTGTATTACAATGGGAGCACAATAGTGACTCTTCTTACCAGAAAAAACTCTTGATCGTAGGACCAGAACCAGCATGTGATTCAACTCCATTTAGGACTGGGAAACAAACACTAGCTAGCCTTACAAGAAACACACTCTTCTTTTGAGTAAAGAGCACTCTTCTATTCTACTGTGTTTCCTATGGGGTCCGAACAGTAAGCTTGCTCAGAACAAAGAACTGTGCTTCCGACACACACGGGCCATATCTAGTTCAACTCTGCTTAGGAAACTGACAAGAGCAGTAGCTCCTCTTCAGTCCAATACACTGTACTTGCTGGAAACAGACACGAGTGCTATTTGCACTGTGTATGGCAAAGGGAGCACAATAGTGACTTTCCTTTCCAGAAAACAACTCTTGCTCGTAGGACCAGAAACTGCCTGTGATTCAACTCCATTTAGGACTGGGAAACAAACGCTAGCTCGCCTTACAAGAAAGACACTCTGATTTTGAGAAAAGAGCACTCTTCTACTCTACTGTGTTTCCTATAGGCCAGAAGAGTGAGCTAGCTCAGAACAAACGAACTGTGCTTCCTACACACACGGGCCATATCTAGTTCAACTCTGCTTAGGAAACTGACAAGAACAGTAGATCCTCTTCAGTCCAATACACTTTACATGCTGGGAACAGACGCCAGTGCTATTTGCCCTGTGTATGAAAATGGGAGCGCAATAGTGACTCTACTTACCATAAAACAACTCTTGCTCGTAGGACCAGAAACTGCATGTGATTGAACTCCGTTTAGGACTGCGAAACAAACACTAGCTCGCCTTACAAGAAACACACTCTGCTTTTGAGAAAAGAGCACTCTTCTATTCTACTGTGTTTCCTATGGGGTCCGACCAGTGAGCTTGCTCAGAACAAAGAACTGTGCTTCCTACACACACGGGCCATATCTAGTTCAACTCTGCTTAGGAAACTGACAAGAACAGTAGCTCCTCTTCAGTCCAATACACTGTACTTGCTGGGAACAGACGTGAGTGCTATTTGCACTGTGTATGGCAAGGGGAGCACAATAGTGACTTCACTTTCCAGAAAAAAACTCTTGCTCGTAGGACCAGAAACTGCATGGGATTCAACTCCATTTCTGACTGGGAAATAAACACTAGGTAGCCTTACAAGAAACACACTCTGCTTTTGAGAAAAGAGCAATCTTCTACTCTACTGTGTTTACTATGGGGTCCGAAAATTGAGCTTGCTCAGAACAAATGAACTGTGCTTCACACACACGGGCCATATCTAGTTCAACTCTGCTTAGAAAACTGACAAGAACAGTACATCCTCTTCTGTCCAATACACTGTACTTGCTGGGAACAGACGAGAGTGCTATTTGCACTGTGTATGACAATGGTAGCACAATATTGACTCTTCTTACCAGAAAACAACTCTTGCTCGTAGGACCAGAAACTGCATGTGATTCAACTCCATGTAGGACTGGGAATCAAACACTCGCTTGCCTTACAAGAAACACACTCTGCTTCTGAGAAAAGAGCACTCTTCTACTCTTCTGTGTTTCCTATAGGGCCAGAACAGTGAGCTTGCTCAGGACAAAAGAACTGTGCTTCCTACACACACGGACCATATCTAGTTCAACTCTGCTTAGGAAACTGACAAGAACAGTAGCTCCCCTTCAGTCCAATACACTGTACTTGCTGGGAACAGACGCGAGTGCTATTTGCACAGTTTATGGCAAAGGGAGCACAATAGTGACTTTTCTTACCAGAAAACATCCCTTGCACGTAGGACCAGAAACTGGATGTGATTCAACTCCATGTAGGACTGGGAAACAAACACTAGCTCGCTTTACAAGAAACACACTCTGCTTTTGAGAAAAGAGCACTCTTCTATTCTACTGTTTTTCCTATGTGGTCCGAACAGTGAGCTTGCTCAGAACAAAAGAACTGTGCTTCCTACACACACTGGACATATCTAGTTCAACTCTGCTTAGGAAACTGACAAGAACAGTAGATCCTCTTCAGTCCAATACACTGTACTTGCTGGGAATAGACGCGAGTGCTATTTGCCCTGTGTATAGCAAAGGGAGCACAATAGTGACTCTTCTTACCAGAAAACAACTCTTGCTCGTAGGACCAGAAACTGCATGTGATTCAACTCCATGTAGGACTGGGAAACAAAAGCTAGCTCGCCTTACAAGAAACACACTCTGCTTTTGAGAAAAGAGCACTCTTCTACTCTACTGTGTTTCCTATAGGGCCAAGACAGTGAGCTTCCTCAGAACAAAAGAACTGTGCTTCCTACACACACACGCCATATCTAGTTCAACTCTGCTTAGGAAACTGACAAGAACAGTAGATCCTCTTCAGTCCAATACACTGTACTTGACGGGAACAGACGCGAGTCCTATTTGCACTGTGTGGCAATGGGAGCACAATAGTGACTTTCCTTACCAGAAAACAACTCTTGCTTGTAGGACCAAAAACTGCATGTGATTCAACTCCATTTAGGACTGGGAAACAAACGCTAGCTTGCCTTACAAGAAACACACTCTGCTTTTGAGAAAAGAGCACTCTTCTACTCTACTGTGTTTCCTATAGGGCCAAAACAGTGAGCTTGCTCAGAAAAAAAGAACTGTGCTTCCTACACACATGGGCCTTATCTATTTACACTGCTTAGGAAACTGACAAGAACAGTAGCTCCTCTTCAGTCCAATACACTGTACTGGCTGGGAACAGACGCGAGTGCTATTTGCACTGTGTGTGGCAATGGGAGTACAATATTGACTTTCCTACCAGAAAACGACTCTTGCTCGTAGGACAAGAAACTGCATGTGATTCAACTCCATTTAGAACTGGGAAACAAACGCTAGCTCGCCTTACAAGAAACACACTCTGCTTTTGAGAAACGATCACTCTTCTACTCTACTGTGTTTCCTATAGGGCCAGAACAGTGAGCATGCTCAGAACAAAAGAACTGTGCTTCCTACACACACGGCCACATCTAGTTCAATTCTGCTTAGCAAACTGACAAGAACAGTAGATCCTCTTCAGTCTAATACACTGTACATGCTGGGAACAGACGCCAGTGCTATTTGCCCTGTTTATGACAATGGGGGTGCAATAGTGACTCTTCTTACCAGAAACAACTCTTGCTCGTTGGACCAGAAACTGCATGTGATTCAAATCCATTTAGGACAGGGAAACAAACGCTAGCTCGCCTTACAAGAAACACACTATGCTTTTGAGAAAAGGGCACTCTTCTACTCTACGGTGTTTCCTATTGGGTCCGAACAGCGAGCTTGCTCAGAACAAAAGAACTGTGCTTCCTACACACACGGGCCATATCTAGTTCAACTCTGCTTAGGAAACACAAGAACAGTAGCTCCTCTTCAGTCCAATACACTGTACTCGACGGGAACAGACGCGAGTCCTATTTGCACTGTGTGTGGCAATGGGAGCACAATAGTGACTTTCCTTACCAGAAAACAACTCTTGCTTGTAGGACCAAAAACTGCATGTGATTCAACTCCATTTAGGACTGGGAAACAAACGCTAGCTCGCCTTACAAGAAACACACTCTGCTTTTGAGAAAAGAGCACTCTTCTACTCTACTGTGTTTCCTATAGGGCCAAAACAGTGAGCTAGCTCAGAAAAAAAGAACTGTGCTTCCTACACACCCGGGCTATATCTAGTTCAACTCTGCTTAGGAAACTGACAAGAACAGTAGCTCCTCTTCAGTCCAATACACTGTATTTGCTGGGAACAGACGCCAGTGCTATTTGCCCTGTGTATGACAGAGGGTACACAATAGTGACTCTTCTTACCAGAAAACAATTCTTGCTCGTAGGACCAGAAACTGCATGTGTTTCAACTCCCATTTAGGACTGGAAAACAAACGCTAGCTCGCCTTACAAGCAACACACGCTGCTTTTGAGAAAAGAGCACTCTTCTTCTCTACTGTGTTTCCTATAGGGCCAGAACAGTGACCTTGCTCAGAACAAAAGAACTGTGCTTCCTACACACACGGCCATATCTAGTTCAACTCTGCTTAGGAAACTGACAAGAACAGTAGATCCTCTTCAGTCCAATACAGTGTACATGCTGGGAACAGTCGCCAGTGCTATTTGCCCTGTGTATAACAATGGGAGCGCAATAGTGACTCTTCTTACCAGAAAACAACTCTTGCTCCTAGGACCAGAAACTGCATGTGATTCAACTCCATTTAGGACTGGGAAACAAACGCTAGCTCGCCTTACTAGAAACACACTCTGCTTTTGAGAAAAGAGCTCTCGTCTACTCTACTGTGTTTCCTATGGGGTCCGAACAGTCAGCTTGCTCAGAACAAAAGAGCTGTGCTTCCTACACACACGGGCTATATCTAGTTCAACTCTGCTTAGGAAGCTGACAAGAACAGTAGATCCCCTTCAGTCCAATACACTGCACATGCTGGGAACAGACGCCAGTGCTATTTGCACTGTGTATGACAATGGGAGCAAAATAGTGACTCTTCTTACCAGAAAACCGCTCTTGCTCGTAGGACCTGAAACTGCATGTGATTCAACTCCATTTAGGACTGGGAAACAAAGGCAAGATCTCCTTACAAGAAACATACTCTGCTTTTTAGAAAAGAGCACTCTTCTACTCTAATGTGTTTCCTATGGGGTCCAAAAAGTGAGCTTGCTCAGAAAAAAAGAACTGTGCTTCCTACACACACGGCCATATCTAGTTCAATTCTGCTTAGGAAAGTGACAAGAACAGTAGATCCTCTTCAGTCCAATACACTGTACATGCTGGGAACAGACGCCAGTGTTATTTGCCCTGTGTATGACAATGGGAGCGCAATAGTGACTCTTCTTACCAGAAAACAACTCTTGCTCATTGGACCAGAAACTGCATGTGATTCAAATCCATTTAGGACAGGGAAACAAATGCTAGCTCACCTTACAAGAAACACACTATGCTTTTGAGAAAAGGGCACTCTTCTACTCTACGGTGTTTCCTATTGGGTCCGAACAGTGAGCTTGCTCAGAAGAAAAGAACTGTGCTTCCTACACACACGGCCATAGCTAGCTCAATTCTGCTTAGGAAACTGGCAAGAACAGTAGATCCTCTTCCATCCAATACACTGTACATGCTGAGAACAGACGCCAGTGCTATTTGCACTGTGTATGACAATGGGAGCACAATAGTGACTCGATACCAGAAAACAACTCTTGCTCATAGGACCAGAAACTGCATGGGATTCAACTCCATTTATGACTGGGAAACAAATGCTAGCTCGCCTTACAAGAAACACACTCTGCTTTTGAGAAAAGAGCAGTATTCTACTCTAATGTGTTTCCTATAGGGCCAGAACATTGAGCTTGCTCAGAACAAAAGAACTGTGCTTCCTACACACACGGGCAATATCTAGTTCAACTGTGCTTAGGAATTTGACAAGAACAGTAGCTCCTCTTCAGTCCAATACACTGTACTTGCTGGGAAAAGACACGTGTGCTATTTGCTCTGTTTATGAGAAAGGGAGCGAATAGTGACTTTCCTTACCAGAAAACAACTCTTCTCGTGGGACCAAAAACTTCATGTGATTCAACTTCATTTAGGACTGGGAAACAAACGCTAGCTCATCTTACAAGAAACACACTCTGCTTTTGAGAAAAGAGCACTCTTCTACTCTACTGTGTTTCTTATAGGGCCAGAACAGTGAGCTTGCTCAGAACAAAAGAACTGTGCTTCCTACACACACGGCCATATCTAGTTCAATTCTGCTTAGGAAACTGACAAGAACAGTAGATTCTCTTCAGTCCAATACACTGTACATGCTGGGAACAGACGACAGTGCCATTTGCTTTTTGTATGACAATGGGAGCACAATAGTGACTCTTCTTACCAGAAAACAACTTTGATCGTAGGACCAGAAACTGCATGTGATTCAACTCCATTTAGGACTGGGGAACAAAACGCTAGCTCGCCTTACAAGAACAAACTCTGCTTTTTAGAAAAGAGCACTCTTCTACTCTAACGTGTTTCCTATGGGGTCCGAAGAGTGAGCTTGCTCAGAACAAACGAACTGTGCTTCCTACACACAGGGGCCATATCTAGTTCAACTCTGCTTATTAAACTGACAAGAACAGTAGCTCCTGTTCAGTCAAAAGCACATTACTTCCTGGGAACAGACGCGAGTGCTATTTGCACTGTGTATGGCAATGGGAGCGCAATAGTGACTCTTCTTACCAGAAAACAACTCTTGCTTGTAAGACCAGAAACTGCATGTGATTCAACTCCATTTAGGACTGGGAAACAAATGCTAGCTTGCCTTACAAGAAACACACTCTGCTTTTGAGAAAAAAGCAGTATTCTACTCTAATGTGTTTCCTATAGGGCCAGAACATTGAGCTTGCTCAGAACAAAAGAACTGTGCTTCCTACACACACGGGCAATATCTAGTTCAACTCTGCTTAGGAATCTGACAAGAACAGTAGCTCCTCTTCAGTCCAATACACTGTACTTGCTGGGAAAAGTCGCATGTGCTATTTGCACTGTGTATGAGAAAGGGAGCGCAATAGTTACTTTCCTTACCAGAAAACAACTCTTGCTCGTGGGACCAACAACTGCATGTGATTCAACTCCATTTAGGACTGGAAAACAAACACTAGCTCGCCTTACAAGAAACACACTCTGCTTTTGAGAAAAGAGCACTCTTCTACACTACTGTGTTTCCTATAGGGCCAGAACAGTGAGCTTGCTCAGAACAAAAGAACTGTGCTTCTTACACACACGGCCATATCTAGTTCAATTCTGTTTAGGAAACTGACAAGAACAGTAGATCCTCTTCAGTCCAATACACTGTACATGCTGGAACAGACGACAGTGCTATTTGCCCTTTTTATGACAATGTGAGCATAATAGTGACTCTTCTTACCAGAAAACAACTCTTGCTCGTAGGACCAGAAGCTGCTTTTGATTCAACTCCATGTATGACTGGGAAACAAACGCTAGCTCGCCTTACAAGAAACAAACTCTGCTTTTTAGAAAAGAGCAATCTTCTACTCTAATGTGTTTCCTAAGGGGTCCGAACAGTGAGCTTGCTCAGAACAAAATAACTGTGCTTCCTACACACACGGGCCATATCTAGTTCAACTCTGCTTAGGAAACTGACAAGAACAGTAGATCCTTTTCATTCCAATACACTGTACTTCCTGGGAAGAGACGCGAGTGCTATTTGCACTGTGTATGGCAATGGGAACACAATAGTGACTCTTCTTACCAGAAAACAACTCTTGCTCATAGGACGAAATAGTGGATGGGATTCAACTACATTTAGGACTGGGAAACAAATGCGAGCTCGCCTTACAAGAAACACACTCTGCTTTTGAGAAAAGAGCACTCTTCTACTCTACTGTGTTTCCTATAGGGCCAGAACAGTGAGCTTGCTCAAAACAAAGGAACTGTGCTTCCTACACACACGGGCCATATCTAGATAAATTCTGCTTAGGAAACTGACAAGAACAGAAGATCCTCTTAAGTCCAATACACTGTACATGCTGGGAACAGATGCCAGTGCTATATGCCCTGTGTATGACAATGGGAGCGCACTAGTGACTCTTATTACCAGAAAACAACTCTTGCTCGTAGGACCAGAAACTGCATGTGATTCAACTCCATTTAGGACTGAGAAACAAACGCTAACTTGCCTTACAAGAAACACACTCTGCTTTTGAGAAAAGGGCACCATTCTACTCTATTGTATTTCCTCTGGTGTCCGAACAGTGAGCTTGCTCACAAGAAAAGAACTGTGCTTCCTACACACACGACCATAGCTAGTTCAATTCTGCTTAGGAAACTGACAAGAACAGTAGATCCTCTTCCGTCCAATACACTGTACATGCTGGGAACAGACGCCAGTGCTATTTGCCCTGTGTATGGCAATGGGAGCACAATAGTGACTCTTCTTAACAGAAAACAACACTTGCTCATACGAGCAGAACCTGCATGTGATTCAACTCCATTTAGGACTGGAAAACAAACACTAGCTCGCCTTACAAGAAACACACTCTCCTTTTGAGAAGAGAGCACTCTTATACTCTACTGTGTTGCCTATGGGGTCCGAACAGTGAGCTAGCTCAGAACAATAGAACTGTGCTTCCTACACACACGGGCTATATCTAGTTCAACTCTGCTTAGGAAACTGACAAGAATAGTAGCTCCTCTTCAGTGCAATACACTGTACATGCTGGGAACAGACCCCAGTGTTACTTGCCCTATGTATGACAATGGTAGCGCAAAAGTGACTCTTCTTACTAGAAAACAACTCTTGCTCGTAGGACCAGAAACTGCATGTGATTCAACTCCATTTAGGACTGGGAAAGAAACACTAGCTCGCCTTACAAGAAACACAATCTGTTTTTGAGAAAAGAGCACTCTTCTACTATACTGTTTTTCCTATTGGGCCACAACAGTGAGCTTGCTCAGAACAAAAGAACTGTGCTTCCTACACACACAGCCATATCTAGTTCAACTCTGCTTAGGAAACAGACAAGAATAGTAGATCCTCTTCAGTCCAATACACTGTACATGCTGGGAACACGCCATTGCTATTTGCCCTGTGTATGACAATGGGAGCGCAATAGTGACTCTTCTTACCAGAAAACAACTCTTGCTCGTAGGACCAGAAACTGCATGTGATTCAACTCCAATTTAGGTTGGGAAACAAACGCTAGCTTGCATTACAAGAAACATACTCTGCTTTTGAGAAAAGAGCACTCTTCTACTCTACTGTGTTTCCTATGGGGTCCGAACAGTGAGCTTGCTCAGAACAAAAGAACTGTGCTTCCTACACACAAGGGCCATATCTAGTTCAACTCTGCTTAGGAAACTGACAAGAACAGTAGCTCCTCTTCAGTCCAATACATTGTACATGCTGGGAACAGACACCAGTGGTATTTGCCCTGTGTATGACAGTGGGAGCGCAATAGTGACTCTTATTACCAGAAAACAACTCTTGCTCGTAGGACCAGAAAATGCATGTGATTCAACTCCCATTTAGGACTGGGAAACAAACGCTAGCTCGCCTTACAAGAAACACACTCTGTTTTTGAGAAAAGAGCACTCTTCTACTCTAATGTGTTTCCTATGGGTCAGAACAGTGAGCTTGCTCAGAACAAAAGAACTGTGCTTCCTACACACACGGGCCATATATAGTTTAACTCTGCTTAGGAAACTGACAAGAACAGTAGCTCCTCTTCAGTCCAATACACTGTACTTGCTGGGAACAGATGCGAGTGCTATTTGAACTGTGTATGGCAATGGGAGCGCAATAGGGACTTTCCTTACCAGAAAACAACTCTTGCGTGTAGGACCAGAAACTGCATATGATTCAACTCCATTTAGGACTTGGAATCAAATGCTACCTCGCCTTATAAGAAACACAATCTGCTTTTGAGTAAACAGAACTCTTCTACTCTACTGTGTTTCCTATAGCGCCAGAACAGTGAGCTTGCTCAGAACAAAAGAACTGTGCTTCCTACACACGGCCATATCTCGTTCAATTCTGCTTAATAAACTGACAAGAACAGTAGATCCTCTTCAGTCCAATACATTGTACATGCTGGGAACAAACGCCAGTGCGATTTGCACTGTGTATGGCAAAGGGAGCGCAATAGTGACTCTTCTTACCAGAAAACAACTCTTGCTCGTTGGACCAGAAACTGCATGTGATTCAACTCCATTTAGAACTGGGAAAAAACCACTAGCTCGCCTTACAAGAAACACTTTCTGCTTTTGAGAAAAGAGCCCTCTTCTACTCTACTGTGTTTCCTATAGGGTCAGAACAGTGAGCTTGCTCAGAACAAAAGAACTGTGCTTCCTACACACACGTGCCATATCTAGTGCAACTCTGCTTAGGAAACTGACAAGAACAGTAGCTCCTCTTCAGTCCAATACACTGTACTTGCTGGGAACAGACGCGAGTGCTATTTTTACTGTGTATGGCAATGGGAGCGCAATAGTGACTCTTCTTACCAGAAAACAACTCTTGCTCGTAGGACCAAAAACTGCATTTGATTCACCTCCATTTAGGACTGGGAAACAAACAGTAGCTAGACTTACAAGAAACACACTCTGCTTTTGAGAAAAGAGCACTCCTCTACTCTACTGTGTTTCCTATAGGGCCAGAACAGTGAGCTTGCTCAGAACAAAAGAACTGTGCTTCCTACACACACGGGGCATATCTAGTTCAAATCTGCTTACGAAACTCACAAGAACAGTAGCCTCTCTTCAGTCCAATACACTGTACTTGCTGGGACCAGACGCGAGTGCTATTTGCACTGTGTATGGCAAAGGGAGCGCAAAATGGACTCTTCTTACCAGAAAACAACTCTCGCTCTTAGGACCAGAAACTGCATGTGTATTTCAACTCCATTTAGGACTGGGAAACAAACGCTAGCTCGCCTTACAAGAAACACACTCTGCTTTTGACAAAAGAGCACTCTTCTACTCTACTGTGTTTCCTATGAGGTCCAAACAGAGAACTTGCTCAGAATAAAAGAACTGTGCTTCCTACACTCGGGCCATATCTAGTTCATCTCTGCTGAGGAAACTGACAAGAGAAGTAGCTCCTCTTCAGTCCAATACACTGTACTTGCTGGCAACAGATGCCAGTGCTATTTGCACTGTGTATGGCAATGGGAGCGCAATAGTGGCTTTCCTTACCAGAAAGCAACTCTTGCTCGTAGGACCAAAAACTGCATGTGATTCAACTCCATTTAGGACTGGGAAACAAATGCTAGCTCGCCTTACAAGTAACACACTCTGCTTTTGAGGAAGGAGCACTCTTCTACTCTACTGTGTTTCCTTTAGCGCCAGAACAGTGAGCTTGCTCAGAACAAAAGAACTGTGCTTCCTACACACACGGCCATATCTAGTTTAATTCTCCTTAGGAAACTGACAAGACAGTAGATCCTCTTCAGTCCAATACACTGTACTTGCTGGGAACAGACGCGAGTACTATTTGCACTGTGTATGGCAATGGGAGCACAATTGTGACTCTTCATACCACAAAACAACTCTTGCTCATAGAACCAGAAACTGAATGTGATTCAACTCCATTTAGGACTGGGAAACAAACGCTAGCTCCCCTTACAAGAAACACACTCTGCTTTTGAGAAAAGAGCACTCTTCTACGCTACTGTGTTTCCTATAGGACCAGAACAGTGAGCTTGCTCAGAACAAAAGAACTGTGCTTCCTACACACACGGGCCATATCTAGTTCAACTCTGCTTAGGATACTGACGAGAACAGTAGATCCTCTTCAGTCCAATACACTGTACTTGCTGGGAACAGACGCGATTGCTATTTGCACTGTGTACCACAATGGTTGCACAATAGTGACTCTTCTTACCAGGAAACAACTCTTGCTCTTAGGACCTGAAACTACATTTGATTCAATCCACTTAGGGATGGGAAACAAACGCTAGCTCGCCTTACAAGAAACACGCTCTGCTTTTGAGAATAGGGAACACATCTACTCTACTGTGTTTCCTATGGGGTCCGAACAGTGAGCTTGCTCAGAACAAAAGAACTGTGCTTCCTACACACGGGCCATATCTAGTTCAACTCTGCTTAGGAAACTGACAGGAACAGTAGATCCTCTTCAGTCCAATACACTGTACATGCTGGGAACACACGCCAGTGCTTTTTGCACTGTGTATGAATATGGGAGCGCAATAGTGACTCTTCTTACCAGAAAACAACTCTTGCTCGTAGGACCAGAAACTGCATGGGATTCAACTCCGTTTCAGACTGGGAAATAAACACTAGCTAGCCTTACAAGAAACACACTCTGCTTTTGAGAAAAGAGCACTCTTCTACTCTACTGTGTTTCCTATGGGGCCCGAAAATTGAGCTTGCTCAGAACAAAAGAACTGTGCTTCACACACACGGGCCATATCTAGTTCAACTCTGCTTAGGAAACCGACAAGAACAGTAGCTCCTCTTCTGTCCAATACACTGTACTTGCTGGGAACAGACGCGAGTGCTATTTGCACTGTTTATGGCAGAGGGAGCACAATAGTGACTTTCCTTACCAGAAAACATCCCTTGCTCGTAGGACCAGAAACTGCATGTGATTCCACTCCATTTAGGACTGGGAAACAAACGCTAGCTCGCCTTACAAGAAACACACTCTGCTTTTGAGAAAAGAGCACTCTTCTACTCTACTGTGTTTCCTATAAAGCCAAAAGAGTGTGCTTCCTCAGAACAAAAGAACTGTGCTTCCTACACACACGGGCTATTACTAGTTCAACTCTGCTTATGAAACTGACAAGAACAGTAGATCCTCTTCAGTCCAATACACTGTACATGCTGGGAAATGACGCCAGTGCTCTTTGCCCTGTGTATGACAATGGGAGGGCAATAGTGACTCTTCTTACCAGAAAACAATTCTTGCAACTAGGATCAGAAACTGAATGTGATTCAACTCCATTTAGGACTGGGTCACAAATGCTAGCTCGCCTTACAAGAAACAAACTCTGCTTTTGAGAAAAGAGCACTCTTCTACTCTACTGTGTTTCCTATGGGGTCTGAAGAGTGAGCTTGCTCAGAACAAAAGAACTGTGCTTCCTACACACACGGGCCATATCTAGTTCAACTCTGTTTAGGAAACTAACAAGAACAGTAGCTCTTCTTCTGTCCAATACACTGTAATTGCAAAGAACAGTAGCGAGTGTTGTTTGCACTGTGTATGGCAATTGGATTGCAATAGTGACTCTTCTTACTAGAAAAAAACTCTTGTTCATAGGACGAGAAACTGCATGTAATTCAACTCCATTTAGGACTGGGAAACAAACGCTAGCTCACCTTACAAGAAACACACTCTGCTTTTGAGAAAAGAGCACTCTTCTACTCTTCTGTGTTTCCTATAGTACCAGAACAGTGAGCTTGCTCAGAACAAAAGAACTGTGCTTCCTACACATACGCGCCATATCTAGTTCAACTCTGCTTAGGAAACTGACAAGAAAAGTAGATCATCTTCAGTCCAATACACTGTACATGCTGGGAACAGACGCGAGTGCTATTTGCCCTGTGTATTACAATGGGAGCACAATAGTGACTCTTCTTACCAGAAAAAACTCTTGATCGTAGGACCAGAACCAGCATGTGATTCAACTCCATTTAGGACTGGGAAACAAACACTAGCTAGCCTTACAAGAAACACACTCTTCTTTTGAGTAAAGAGCACTCTTCTATTCTACTGTGTTTCCTATGGGGTCCGAACAGTAAGCTTGCTCAGAACAAAGAACTGTGCTTCCGACACACACGGGCCATATCTAGTTCAACTCTGCTTAGGAAACTGACAAGAGCAGTAGCTCCTCTTCAGTCCAATACACTGTACTTGCTGGAAACAGACACGAGTGCTATTTGCACTGTGTATGGCAAAGGGAGCACAATAGTGACTTTCCTTTCCAGAAAACAACTCTTGCTCGTAGGACCAGAAACTGCCTGTGATTCAACTCCATTTAGGACTGGGAAACAAACGCTAGCTCGCCTTACAAGAAAGACACTCTGATTTTGAGAAAAGAGCACTCTTCTACTCTACTGTGTTTCCTATAGGCCAGAAGAGTGAGCTAGCTCAGAACAAACGAACTGTGCTTCCTACACACACGGGCCATATCTAGTTCAACTCTGCTTAGGAAACTGACAAGAACAGTAGATCCTCTTCAGTCCAATACACTTTACATGCTGGGAACAGACGCCAGTGCTATTTGCCCTGTGTATGAAAATGGGAGCGCAATAGTGACTCTACTTACCATAAAACAACTCTTGCTCGTAGGACCAGAAACTGCATGTGATTGAACTCCGTTTAGGACTGCGAAACAAACACTAGCTCGCCTTACAAGAAACACACTCTGCTTTTGAGAAAAGAGCACTCTTCTATTCTACTGTGTTTCCTATGGGGTCCGACCAGTGAGCTTGCTCAGAACAAAGAACTGTGCTTCCTACACACACGGGCCATATCTAGTTCAACTCTGCTTAGGAAACTGACAAGAACAGTAGCTCCTCTTCAGTCCAATACACTGTACTTGCTGGGAACAGACGTGAGTGCTATTTGCACTGTGTATGGCAAGGGGAGCACAATAGTGACTTCACTTTCCAGAAAAAAACTCTTGCTCGTAGGACCAGAAACTGCATGGGATTCAACTCCATTTCTGACTGGGAAATAAACACTAGGTAGCCTTACAAGAAACACACTCTGCTTTTGAGAAAAGAGCAATCTTCTACTCTACTGTGTTTACTATGGGGTCCGAAAATTGAGCTTGCTCAGAACAAATGAACTGTGCTTCACACACACGGGCCATATCTAGTTCAACTCTGCTTAGAAAACTGACAAGAACAGTACATCCTCTTCTGTCCAATACACTGTACTTGCTGGGAACAGACGAGAGTGCTATTTGCACTGTGTATGACAATGGTAGCACAATATTGACTCTTCTTACCAGAAAACAACTCTTGCTCGTAGGACCAGAAACTGCATGTGATTCAACTCCATGTAGGACTGGGAATCAAACACTCGCTTGCCTTACAAGAAACACACTCTGCTTCTGAGAAAAGAGCACTCTTCTACTCTTCTGTGTTTCCTATAGGGCCAGAACAGTGAGCTTGCTCAGGACAAAAGAACTGTGCTTCCTACACACACGGACCATATCTAGTTCAACTCTGCTTAGGAAACTGACAAGAACAGTAGCTCCCCTTCAGTCCAATACACTGTACTTGCTGGGAACAGACGCGAGTGCTATTTGCACAGTTTATGGCAAAGGGAGCACAATAGTGACTTTTCTTACCAGAAAACATCCCTTGCACGTAGGACCAGAAACTGGATGTGATTCAACTCCATGTAGGACTGGGAAACAAACACTAGCTCGCTTTACAAGAAACACACTCTGCTTTTGAGAAAAGAGCACTCTTCTATTCTACTGTTTTTCCTATGTGGTCCGAACAGTGAGCTTGCTCAGAACAAAAGAACTGTGCTTCCTACACACACTGGACATATCTAGTTCAACTCTGCTTAGGAAACTGACAAGAACAGTAGATCCTCTTCAGTCCAATACACTGTACTTGCTGGGAATAGACGCGAGTGCTATTTGCCCTGTGTATAGCAAAGGGAGCACAATAGTGACTCTTCTTACCAGAAAACAACTCTTGCTCGTAGGACCAGAAACTGCATGTGATTCAACTCCATGTAGGACTGGGAAACAAAAGCTAGCTCGCCTTACAAGAAACACACTCTGCTTTTGAGAAAAGAGCACTCTTCTACTCTACTGTGTTTCCTATAGGGCCAAGACAGTGAGCTTCCTCAGAACAAAAGAACTGTGCTTCCTACACACACACGCCATATCTAGTTCAACTCTGCTTAGGAAACTGACAAGAACAGTAGATCCTCTTCAGTCCAATACACTGTACTTGACGGGAACAGACGCGAGTCCTATTTGCACTGTGTGGCAATGGGAGCACAATAGTGACTTTCCTTACCAGAAAACAACTCTTGCTTGTAGGACCAAAAACTGCATGTGATTCAACTCCATTTAGGACTGGGAAACAAACGCTAGCTTGCCTTACAAGAAACACACTCTGCTTTTGAGAAAAGAGCACTCTTCTACTCTACTGTGTTTCCTATAGGGCCAAAACAGTGAGCTTGCTCAGAAAAAAAGAACTGTGCTTCCTACACACATGGGCCTTATCTATTTACACTGCTTAGGAAACTGACAAGAACAGTAGCTCCTCTTCAGTCCAATACACTGTACTGGCTGGGAACAGACGCGAGTGCTATTTGCACTGTGTGTGGCAATGGGAGTACAATATTGACTTTCCTACCAGAAAACGACTCTTGCTCGTAGGACAAGAAACTGCATGTGATTCAACTCCATTTAGAACTGGGAAACAAACGCTAGCTCGCCTTACAAGAAACACACTCTGCTTTTGAGAAACGATCACTCTTCTACTCTACTGTGTTTCCTATAGGGCCAGAACAGTGAGCATGCTCAGAACAAAAGAACTGTGCTTCCTACACACACGGCCACATCTAGTTCAATTCTGCTTAGCAAACTGACAAGAACAGTAGATCCTCTTCAGTCTAATACACTGTACATGCTGGGAACAGACGCCAGTGCTATTTGCCCTGTTTATGACAATGGGGGTGCAATAGTGACTCTTCTTACCAGAAACAACTCTTGCTCGTTGGACCAGAAACTGCATGTGATTCAAATCCATTTAGGACAGGGAAACAAACGCTAGCTCGCCTTACAAGAAACACACTATGCTTTTGAGAAAAGGGCACTCTTCTACTCTACGGTGTTTCCTATTGGGTCCGAACAGCGAGCTTGCTCAGAACAAAAGAACTGTGCTTCCTACACACACGGGCCATATCTAGTTCAACTCTGCTTAGGAAACTGACAAGAACAGTAGCTCCTCTTCAGTCCAATACACTGTACTCGACGGGAACAGACGCGAGTCCTATTTGCACTGTGTGTGGCAATGGGAGCACAATAGTGACTTTCCTTACCAGAAAACAACTCTTGCTTGTAGGACCAAAAACTGCATGTGATTCAACTCCATTTAGGACTGGGAAACAAACGCTAGCTCGCCTTACAAGAAACACACTCTGCTTTTGAGAAAAGAGCACTCTTCTACTCTACTGTGTTTCCTATAGGGCCAAAACAGTGAGCTAGCTCAGAAAAAAAGAACTGTGCTTCCTACACACACGGGCTATATCTAGTTCAACTCTGCTTAGGAAACTGACAAGAACAGTAGCTCCTCTTCAGTCCAATACACTGTATTTGCTGGGAACAGACGCCAGTGCTATTTGCCCTGTGTATGACAGAGGGTACACAATAGTGACTCTTCTTACCAGAAAACAATTCTTGCTCGTAGGACCAGAAACTGCATGTGTTTCAACTCCCATTTAGGACTGGAAAACAAACGCTAGCTCGCCTTACAAGCAACACACGCTGCTTTTGAGAAAAGAGCACTCTTCTTCTCTACTGTGTTTCCTATAGGGCCAGAACAGTGACCTTGCTCAGAACAAAAGAACTGTGCTTCCTACACACACGGCCATATCTAGTTCAACTCTGCTTAGGAAACTGACAAGAACAGTAGATCCTCTTCAGTCCAATACAGTGTACATGCTGGGAACAGTCGCCAGTGCTATTTGCCCTGTGTATAACAATGGGAGCGCAATAGTGACTCTTCTTACCAGAAAACAACTCTTGCTCCTAGGACCAGAAACTGCATGTGATTCAACTCCATTTAGGACTGGGAAACAAACGCTAGCTCGCCTTACTAGAAACACACTCTGCTTTTGAGAAAAGAGCTCTCGTCTACTCTACTGTGTTTCCTATGGGGTCCGAACAGTCAGCTTGCTCAGAACAAAAGAGCTGTGCTTCCTACACACACGGGCTATATCTAGTTCAACTCTGCTTAGGAAGCTGACAAGAACAGTAGATCCCCTTCAGTCCAATACACTGCACATGCTGGGAACAGACGCCAGTGCTATTTGCACTGTGTATGACAATGGGAGCAAAATAGTGACTCTTCTTACCAGAAAACCGCTCTTGCTCGTAGGACCTGAAACTGCATGTGATTCAACTCCATTTAGGACTGGGAAACAAAGGCAAGATCTCCTTACAAGAAACATACTCTGCTTTTTAGAAAAGAGCACTCTTCTACTCTAATGTGTTTCCTATGGGGTCCAAAAAGTGAGCTTGCTCAGAAAAAAAGAACTGTGCTTCCTACACACACGGCCATATCTAGTTCAATTCTGCTTAGGAAAGTGACAAGAACAGTAGATCCTCTTCAGTCCAATACACTGTACATGCTGGGAACAGACGCCAGTGTTATTTGCCCTGTGTATGACAATGGGAGCGCAATAGTGACTCTTCTTACCAGAAAACAACTCTTGCTCATTGGACCAGAAACTGCATGTGAATCAAATCCATTTAGGACAGGGAAACAAATGCTAGCTCACCTTACAAGAAACACACTATGCTTTTGAGAAAAGGGCACTCTTCTACTCTACGGTGTTTCCTATTGGGTCCGAACAGTGAGCTTGCTCAGAAGAAAAGAACTGTGCTTCCTACACACACGGCCATAGCTAGCTCAATTCTGCTTAGGAAACTGGCAAGAACAGTAGATCCTCTTCCATCCAATACACTGTACATGCTGAGAACAGACGCCAGTGCTATTTGCACTGTGTATGACAATGGGAGCACAATAGTGACTCGATACCAGAAAACAACTCTTGCTCATAGGACCAGAAACTGCATGGGATTCAACTCCATTTATGACTGGGAAACAAATGCTAGCTCGCCTTACAAGAAACACACTCTGCTTTTGAGAAAAGAGCAGTATTCTACTCTAATGTGTTTCCTATAGGGCCAGAACATTGAGCTTGCTCAGAACAAAAGAACTGTGCTTCCTACACACACGGGCAATATCTAGTTCAACTGTGCTTAGGAATTTGACAAGAACAGTAGCTCCTCTTCAGTCCAATACACTGTACTTGCTGGGAAAAGACACGTGTACTATTTGCTCTGTTTATGAGAAAGGGAGCGAATAGTGACTTTCCTTACCAGAAAACAACTCTTCTCGTGGGACCAAAAACTTCATGTGATTCAACTCCATTTAGGACTGGGAAACAAACGCTAGCTCATCTTACAAGAAACACACTCTGCTTTTGAGAAAAGAGCACTCTTCTACTCTACTGTGTTTCTTATAGGGCCAGAACAGTGAGCTTGCTCAGAACAAAAGAACTGTGCTTCCTACACACACGGCCATATCTAGTTCAATTCTGCTTAGGAAACTGACAAGAACAGTAGATTCTCTTCAGTCCAATACACTGTACATGCTGGGAACAGACGACAGTGCCATTTGCTTTTTGTATGACAATGGGAGCACAATAGTGACTCTTCTTACCAGAAAACAACTTTGATCGTAGGACCAGAAACTGCATGTGATTCAACTCCATTTAGGACTGGGGAACAAACGCTAGCTCGCCTTACAAGAAACAAACTCTGCTTTTTAGAAAAGAGCACTCTTCTACTCTAACGTGTTTCCTATGGGGTCCGAAGAGTGAGCTTGCTCAGAACAAACGAACTGTGCTTCCTACACACAGGGGCCATATCTAGTTCAACTCTGCTTATTAAACTGACAAGAACAGTAGCTCCTGTTCAGTCAAAAGCACATTACTTCCTGGGAACAGACGCGAGTGCTATTTGCACTGTGTATGGCAATGGGAGCGCAATAGTGACTCTTCTTACCAGAAAACAACTCTTGCTTGTAGGACCAGAAACTGCATGTGATTCAACTCCATTTAGGACTGGGAAACAAATGCTAGCTTGCCTTACAAGAAACACACTCTGCTTTTGAGAAAAAAGCAGTATTCTACTCTAATGTGTTTCCTATAGGGCCAGAACATTGAGCTTGCTCAGAACAAAAGAACTGTGCTTCCTACACACACGGGCAATATCTAGTTCAACTCTGCTTAGGAATCTGACAAGAACAGTAGCTCCTCTTCAGTCCAATACACTGTACTTGCTGGGAAAAGTCGCATGTGCTATTTGCACTGTGTATGAGAAAGGGAGCGCAATAGTTACTTTCCTTACCAGAAAACAACTCTTGCTCGTGGGACCAACAACTGCATGTGATTCAACTCCATTTAGGACTGGAAAACAAACACTAGCTCGCCTTACAAGAAACACACTCTGCTTTTGAGAAAAGAGCACTCTTCTACACTACTGTGTTTCCTATAGGGCCAGAACAGTGAGCTTGCTCAGAACAAAAGAACTGTGCTTCCTACACACACGGCCATATCTAGTTCAATTCTGTTTAGGAAACTGACAAGAACAGTAGATCCTCTTCA
This sequence comes from Peromyscus eremicus, assembly GCF_949786415.1. Lineage (NCBI taxonomy): Eukaryota > Metazoa > Chordata > Mammalia > Rodentia > Cricetidae > Peromyscus > Peromyscus eremicus. The sequence goes on from NW_026735317.1 coordinate 50,631, forward strand.
GTCCAATACACTGTACATGCTGGAACAGACGACAGTGCTATTTGCCCTTTTTATGACAATGTGAGCACAATAGTGACTCTTCTTACCAGAAAACAACTCTTGCTTGTAGGACCAGAAGCTGCTTTTGATTCAACTCCATGTATGACTGGGAAACAAACGCTAGCTCGCCTTACAAGAAACAAACTCTGCTTTTTAGAAAAGAGCAATCTTCTACTCTAATGTGTTTCCTAAGGGGTCCGAACAGTGAGCTTGCTCAGAACAAAATAACTGTGCTTCCTACACACACGGGCCATATCTAGTTCAACTCTGCTTAGGAAACTGACAAGAACAGTAGATCCTTTTCATTCCAATACACTGTACTTCCTGGGAAGAGACGCGAGTGCTATTTGCACTGTGTATGGCAATGGGAACACAATAGTGACTCTTCTTACCAGAAAACAACTCTTGCTCATAGGACGAAATAGTGGATGGGATTCAACTACATTTAGGACTGGGAAACAAATGCGAGCTCGCCTTACAAGAAACACACTCTGCTTTTGAGAAAAGAGCACTCTTCTACTCTACTGTGTTTCCTATAGGGCCAGAACAGTGAGCTTGCTCAAAACAAAGGAACTGTGCTTCCTACGCACACGGGCCATATCTAGATAAATTCTGCTTAGGAAACTGACAAGAACAGAAGATCCTCTTAAGTCCAATACACTGTACATGCTGGGAACAGATGCCAGTGCTATATGCCCTGTGTATGACAATGGGAGCGCACTAGTGACTCTTATTACCAGAAAACAACTCTTGCTCGTAGGACCAGAAACTGCATGTGATTCAACTCCATTTAGGACTGAGAAACAAACGCTAACTTGCCTTACAAGAAACACACTCTGCTTTTGAGAAAAGGGCACCATTCTACTCTATTGTATTTCCTCTGGTGTCCGAACAGTGAGCTTGCTCACAAGAAAAGAACTGTGCTTCCTACACACACGACCATAGCTAGTTCAATTCTGCTTAGGAAACTGACAAGAACAGTAGATCCTCTTCCGTCCAATACACTGTACATGCTGGGAACAGACGCCAGTGCTATTTGCCCTGTGTATGGCAATGGGAGCACAATAGTGACTCTTCTTAACAGAAAACAACACTTGCTCATACGAGCAGAACCTGCATGTGATTCAACTCCATTTAGGACTGGAAAACAAACACTAGCTCGCCTTACAAGAAACACACTCTCCTTTTGAGAAGAGAGCACTCTTATACTCTACTGTGTTGCCTATGGGGTCCGAACAGTGAGCTAGCTCAGAACAATAGAACTGTGCTTCCTACACACACGGGCTATATCTAGTTCAACTCTGCTTAGGAAACTGACAAGAATAGTAGCTCCTCTTCAGTGCAATACACTGTACATGCTGGGAACAGACCCCAGTGTTACTTGCCCTATGTATGACAATGGTAGCGCAAAAGTGACTCTTCTTACTAGAAAACAACTCTTGCTCGTAGGACCAGAAACTGCATGTGATTCAACTCCATTTAGGACTGGGAAAGAAACACTAGCTCGCCTTACAAGAAACACAATCTGTTTTTGAGAAAAGAGCACTCTTCTACTATACTGTTTTTCCTATTGGGCCACAACAGTGAGCTTGCTCAGAACAAAAGAACTGTGCTTCCTACACACACAGCCATATCTAGTTCAACTCTGCTTAGGAAACAGACAAGAATAGTAGATCCTCTTCAGTCCAATACACTGTACATGCTGGGAACACGCCATTGCTATTTGCCCTGTGTATGACAATGGGAGCGCAATAGTGACTCTTCTTACCAGAAAACAACTCTTGCTCGTAGGACCAGAAACTGCATGTGATTCAACCCCAATTTAGGTTGGGAAACAAACGCTAGCTTGCATTACAAGAAACATACTCTGCTTTTGAGAAAAGAGCACTCTTCTACTCTACTGTGTTTCCTATGGGGTCCGAACAGTGAGCTTGCTCAGAACAAAAGAACTGTGCTTCCTACACACAAGGGCCATATCTAGTTCAACTCTGCTTAGGAAACTGACAAGAACAGTAGCTCCTCTTCAGTCCAATACATTGTACATGCTGGGAACAGACACCAGTGGTATTTGCCCTGTGTATGACAGTGGGAGCGCAATAGTGACTCTTATTACCAGAAAACAACTCTTGCTCATAGGACCAGAAAATGCATGTGATTCAACTCCCATTTAGGACTGGGAAACAAACGCTAGCTCGCCTTACAAGAAACACACTCTGTTTTTGAGAAAAGAGCACTCTTCTACTCTAATGTGTTTCCTATGGGTCAGAACAGTGAGCTTGCTCAGAACAAAAGAACTGTGCTTCCTACACACACGGGCCATATATAGTTTAACTCTGCTTAGGAAACTGACAAGAACAGTAGCTCCTCTTCAGTCCAATACACTGTACTTGCTGGGAACAGATGCGAGTGCTATTTGAACTGTGTATGGCAATGGGAGCGCAATAGGGACTTTCCTTACCAGAAAACAACTCTTGCGTGTAGGACCAGAAACTGCATATGATTCAACTCCATTTAGGACTTGGAATCAAATGCTACCTCGCCTTATAAGAAACACAATCTGCTTTTGAGTAAACAGAACTCTTCTACTCTACTGTGTTTCCTATAGCGCCAGAACAGTGAGCTTGCTCAGAACAAAAGAACTGTGCTTCCTACACACGGCCATATCTCGTTCAATTCTGCTTAATAAACTGACAAGAACAGTAGATCCTCTTCAGTCCAATACATTGTACATGCTGGGAACAAACGCCAGTGCGATTTGCACTGTGTATGGCAAAGGGAGCGCAATAGTGACTCTTCTTACCAGAAAACAACTCTTGCTCGTTGGACCAGAAACTGCATGTGATTCAACTCCATTTAGAACTGGGAAAAAACCACTAGCTCGCCTTACAAGAAACACTTTCTGCTTTTGAGAAAAGAGCCCTCTTCTACTCTACTGTGTTTCCTATAGGGTCAGAACAGTGAGCTTGCTCAGAACAAAAGAACTGTGCTTCCTACACACACGTGCCATATCTAGTACAACTCTGCTTAGGAAACTGACAAGAACAGTAGCTCCTCTTCAGTCCAATACACTGTACTTGCTGGGAACAGACGCGAGTGCTATTTTTACTGTGTATGGCAATGGGAGCGCAATAGTGACTCTTCTTACCAGAAAACAACTCTTGCTCGTAGGACCAAAAACTGCATTTGATTCACCTCCATTTAGGACTGGGAAACAAACAGTAGCTAGACTTACAAGAAACACACTCTGCTTTTGAGAAAAGAGCACTCCTCTACTCTACTGTGTTTCCTATAGGGCCAGAACAGTGAGCTTGCTCAGAACAAAAGAACTGTGCTTCCTACACACACGGGGCATATCTAGTTCAAATCTGCTTACGAAACTCACAAGAACAGTAGCCTCTCTTCAGTCCAATACACTGTACTTGCTGGGACCAGACGCGAGTGCTATTTGCACTGTGTATGGCAAAGGGAGCGCAAAATGGACTCTTCTTACCAGAAAACAACTCTCGCTCTTAGGACCAGAAACTGCATGTGTATTTCAACTCCATTTAGGACTGGGAAACAAACGCTAGCTCGCCTTACAAGAAACACACTCTGCTTTTGACAAAAGAGCACTCTTCTACTCTACTGTGTTTCCTATGAGGTCCAAACAGAGAACTTGCTCAGAATAAAAGAACTGTGCTTCCTACACTCGGGCCATATCTAGTTCATCTCTGCTGAGGAAACTGACAAGAGAAGTAGCTCCTCTTCAGTCCAATACACTGTACTTGCTGGCAACAGATGCCAGTGCTATTTGCACTGTGTATGGCAATGGGAGCGCAATAGTGGCTTTCCTTACCAGAAAGCAACTCTTGCTCGTAGGACCAAAAACTGCATGTGATTCAACTCCATTTAGGACTGGGAAACAAATGCTAGCTCGCCTTACAAGTAACACACTCTGCTTTTGAGGAAGGAGCACTCTTCTACTCTACTGTGTTTCCTTTAGCGCCAGAACAGTGAGCTTGCTCAGAACAAAAGAACTGTGCTTCCTACACACACGGCCATATCTAGTTTAATTCTCCTTAGGAAACTGACAAGACAGTAGATCCTCTTCAGTCCAATACACTGTACTTGCTGGGAACAGACGCGAGTACTATTTGCACTGTGTATGGCAATGGGAGCACAATTGTGACTCTTCATACCACAAAACAACTCTTGCTCATAGGACCAGAAACTGAATGTGATTCAACTCCATTTAGGACTGGGAAACAAACGCTAGCTCCCCTTACAAGAAACACACTCTGCTTTTGAGAAAAGAGCACTCTTCTACGCTACTGTGTTTCCTATAGGACCAGAACAGTGAGCTTGCTCAGAACAAAAGAACTGTGCTTCCTACACACACGGGCCATATCTAGTTCAACTCTGCTTAGGATACTGACGAGAACAGTAGATCCTCTTCAGTCCAATACACTGTACTTGCTGGGAACAGACGCGATTGCTATTTGCACTGTGTACCACAATGGTTGCACAATAGTGACTCTTCTTACCAGGAAACAACTCTTGCTCTTAGGACCTGAAACTACATTTGATTCAATCCACTTAGGGATGGGAAACAAACGCTAGCTCGCCTTACAAGAAACACGCTCTGCTTTTGAGAATAGGGAACACATCTACTCTACTGTGTTTCCTATGGGGTCCGAACAGTGAGCTTGCTCAGAACAAAAGAACTGTGCTTCCTACACACGGGCCATATCTAGTTCAACTCTGCTTAGGAAACTGACAGGAACAGTAGATCCTCTTCAGTCCAATACACTGTACATGCTGGGAACACACGCCAGTGCTTTTTGCACTGTGTATGAATATGGGAGCGCAATAGTGACTCTTCTTACCAGAAAACAACTCTTGCTCGTAGGACCAGAAACTGCATGGGATTCAACTCCGTTTCAGACTGGGAAATAAACACTAGCTAGCCTTACAAGAAACACACTCTGCTTTTGAGAAAAGAGCACTCTTCTACTCTACTGTGTTTCCTATGGGGCCCGAAAATTGAGCTTGCTCAGAACAAAAGAACTGTGCTTCACACACACGGGCCATATCTAGTTCAACTCTGCTTAGGAAACCGACAAGAACAGTAGCTCCTCTTCTGTCCAATACACTGTACTTGCTGGGAACAGACGCGAGTGCTATTTGCACTGTTTATGGCAGAGGGAGCACAATAGTGACTTTCCTTACCAGAAAACATCCCTTGCTCATAGGACCAGAAACTGCATGTGATTCCACTCCATTTAGGACTGGGAAACAAACGCTAGCTCGCCTTACAAGAAACACACTCTGCTTTTGAGAAAAGAGCACTCTTCTACTCTACTGTGTTTCCTATAAAGCCAAAAGAGTGTGCTTCCTCAGAACAAAAGAACTGTGCTTCCTACACACACGGGCTATTACTAGTTCAACTCTGCTTATGAAACTGACAAGAACAGTAGATCCTCTTCAGTCCAATACACTGTACATGCTGGGAACAGACGCCAGTGCTCTTTGCCCTGTGTATGACAATGGGAGGGCAATAGTGACTCTTCTTACCAGAAAACAATTCTTGCAACTAGGATCAGAAACTGAATGTGATTCAACTCCATTTAGGACTGGGTCACAAATGCTAGCTCGCCTTACAAGAAACAAACTCTGCTTTTGAGAAAAGAGCACTCTTCTACTCTACTGTGTTTCCTATGGGGTCTGAAGAGTGAGCTTGCTCAGAACAAAAGAACTGTGCTTCCTACACACACGGGCCATATCTAGTTCAACTCTGTTTAGGAAACTAACAAGAACAGTAGCTCTTCTTCTGTCCAATACACTGTAATTGCAAAGAACAGACGCGAGTGTTTTTTGCACTGTGTATGGCAATAGGATTGCAATAGTGACTCTTCTTACTAGAAAAAAACTCTTGTTCATAGGACAAGAAACTGCATGTAATTCAACTCCATTTAGGACTGGGAAACAAACGCTAGCTCACCTTACAAGAAACACACTCTGCTTTTGAGAAAAGAGCACTCTTCTACTCTTCTGTGTTTCCTATAGTACCAGAACAGTGAGCTTGCTCAGAACAAAAGAACTGTGCTTCCTACACATACGCGCCATATCTAGTTCAACTCTGCTTAGGAAACTGACAAGAAAAGTAGATCATCTTCAGTCCAATACACTGTACATGCTGGGAACAGACGCGAGTGCTATTTGCCCTGTGTATTACAATGGGAGCACAATAGTGACTCTTCTTACCAGAAAAAACTCTTGATCGTAGGACCAGAACCTGCATGTGATTCAACTCCATTTAGGACTGGGAAACAAACACTAGCTAGCCTTACAAGAAACACACTCTTCTTTTGAGTAAAGAGCACTCTTCTATTCTACTGTGTTTCCTATGGGGTCCGAACAGTAAGCTTGCTCAGAACAAAGAACTGTGCTTCCGACACACACGGGCCATATCTAGTTCAATTCTGCTTAGGAAACTGACAAGAGCAGTAGCTCCTCTTCAGTCCAATACACTGTACTTGCTGGGAACAGACACGAGTGCTATTTGCACTGTGTATGGCAAAGGGAGCACAATAGTGACTTTCCTTTCCAGAAAACAACTCTTGCTCGTAGGACCAGAAACTGCATGTGATTCAACTCCATTTAGGACTGGGAAACAAACGCTAGCTCGCCTTACAAGAAACACACTCTGATTTTGAGAAAAGAGCACTCTTCTACTCTACTGTGTTTCCTATAGGCCAGAAGAGTGAGCTAGCTCAGAACAAACGAACTGTGCTTCCTACACACACGGGCCATATCTAGTTCAACTCTGCTTAGGAAACTGACAAGAACAGTAGATCCTCTTCAGTCCAATACACTTTACATGCTGGGAACAGACGCCAGTGCTATTTGCCCTGTGTATGACAATGGGAGCGCAATAGTGACTCTACTTACCATAAAACAACTCTTGCTCGTAGGACCAGAAACTGCATGTGATTGAACTCCGTTTAGGACTGCGAAACAAACACTAGCTCGCCTTACAAGAAACACACTCTGCTTTTGAGAAAAGAGCACTCTTCTATTCTACTGTGTTTCCTATGGGGTCCGACCAGTGAGCTTGCTCAGAACAAAGAACTGTGCTTCCTACACACACGGGCCATATCTAGTTCAACTCTGCTTAGGAAACTGACAAGAACAGTAGCTCCTCTTCAGTCCAATACACTGTACTTGCTGGGAACAGATGTGAGTGCTATTTGCACTGTGTATGGCAAGGGGAGCACAATAGTGACTTCACTTTCCAGAAAAAAACTCTTGCTCGTAGGACCAGAAACTGCATGGGATTCAACTCCGTTTCTGACTGGGAAATAAACACTAGGTAGCCTTACAAGAAACACACTCTGCTTTTGAGAAAAGAGCAATCTTCTACTCTAATGTGTTTACTATGGGGTCCGAAAATTGAGCTTGCTCAGAACAAATGAACTGTGCTTCACACACACGGGCCATATCTAGTTCAACTCTGCTTAGGAAACTGACAAGAACAGTAGATCCTCTTCTGTCCAATACACTGTACTTGCTGGGAACAGACGAGAGTGCTATTTGCACTGTGTATGACAATGGTAGCACAATATTGACTCTTCTTACCAGAAAACAACTCTTGCTCGTAGGACCAGAAACTGCATGTGATTCAACTCCATGTAGGACTGGGAATCAAACACTCGCTTGCCTTACAAGAAACACACTCTGCTTCTGAGAAAAGAGCACTCTTCTACTCTTCTGTGTTTCCTATAGGGCCAGAACAGTGAGCTTGCTCAGGACAAAAGAACTGTGCTTCCTACACACAGGGGCCATATCTAGTTCAACTCTGCTTAGGAAACTGACAAGAACAGTAGCTCCTCTTCAGTCCAATACACTGTACTTGCTGGGAACAGACGCGAGTGCTATTTGCACAGTTTATGACAAAGGGAGCACAATAGTGACTTTTCTTACCAGAAAACATCCCTTGCACGTAGGACCAGAAACTGGATGTGATTCAACTCCATGTAGGACTGGGAAACAAACACTAGCTTGCTTTACAAGAAACACACTCTGCTTTTGAGAAAAGAGCACTCTTCTATTCTACTGTTTTTCCTATGTGGTCCGAACAGTGAGCTTGCTCAGAACAAAAGAACTGTGCTTCCTACACACACTGGACATATCTAGTTCAACTCTGCTTAGGAAACTGACAAGAACAGTAGATCCTCTTCAGTCCAATACACTGTACTTGCTGGGAATAGACGCGAGTGCTATTTGCCCTGTGTATAGCAAAGGGAGCACAATAGTGACTCTTCTTACCAGAAAACAACTCTTGCTCATAGGACCAGAAACTGCATGTGATTCAACTCCATGTAGGACTGGGAAACAAAAGCTAGCTCGCCTTACAAGAAACACACTCTGCTTTTGAGAAAAGAGCACTCTTCTACTCTACTGTGTTTCCTATAGGGCCAAGACAGTGAGCTTCCTCAGAACAAAAGAACTGTGCTTCCTACACACACGGGCTATAACTAGTTCAACTCTGCTTAGGAAACTGACAAGAACAGTAGATCCTCTTCAGTCCAATACACTGTACATGCTGGGAACAGACGCCAGTGCTATTTGCCCTGTGTATGACAATGGGAGGGCAATAGTGACTCTTCTTACCAGAAAACAATTCTTGCTCCTAGGATCAGAAACTGCATGTGATTCAACTCCATTTAGGACTGGGAAACAAACGCTAGCTCGCCTTACAAGAAACACATTCTGCTTTTGAGAAAAGAGCACTCTCCTCTCTACTGTGTTTCCTATGGGGTCTGAAGAGTGAGCTTGCTCAGAACAAAAGAACTGTGCTTCCTAGACACATGGGCCATATCTCGTTCAACTCTGCTTAGGAAAATAACAAGAACAGTAGCTCTTCTTCTGTCCAAAACACTGTACTTGCAAAGAACAGTAGCGAGTGTTGTTTGCACTGTGTATGGCAATAGGATTGCAATAGTGACTCTTCTTACCAGAAAACAACTCTTGCTCATAGGACCAGAAACTGAATGTAATTCAACTCCATTTACGACTGGGAAACAAACGCTAGCTCACCTTACAAGAAACACACTTTGCTTTTGAGAAAACAGCACTCTTCTACTCTTCTGTGTTTCCTATAGGGCCAAAACAGTGAGCTTGCTCAGAACAAAAGAACTGTGCTTCATACACACACGGGCCATATCTAGTTCAACTCTGCTTAGGAAACTGACAAGAACAGTAGCTCCTCTTCTGTCCAATACACTGTACTTGCAAAGAACAGTAGCGAGTGTTGTTTGTACTGTGTATGGCAATAGGAGCGCAATAGTGACTCTTCTTACCAGAAAACAACTCTTGCTCATAGGACCAGAAACTGCATGTGATTCAACTCCATTTTGGACTGGGAAACAAACGCTAGCTCACCTTAAAAGAAACACACTCTGCTTTTGAGAAAAGAGCACTCTTCTATTCTACTGTGTTTCCTATGGGGTCCGAACAGTGAGCTTGCTCAGAACAAAAGAACTGTGCTTCCTACACACACGGGCCATATCTAGTTCAACTCTGCTTAGGAAACTGACAAGAACAGTAGATCCTCTTCAGTCCAATACACTGTACTTGCTGGGAACAGACGCGAGTGCTATTTGCTCTGTGTATGGCAAAGGGAGCACAATAGTGACTCTTCTTACCAGAAAACAACTCTTGCTCGTAGGACCAGAAACTGCATGTGATTCAACTCCATGTAGGACTGGGAAACAAAAGCTAGCTCGCCTTACAAGAAACACACTCTGCTTTTGAGTAAAGAGCACTCTTCTACTCTACTGTTTCCTATAGTTCCAAAACAGTGAGCTTGCTCAGAACAAAGAACTGTGCTTCCTACACACACGAGCTATATCTAGTTCAACTCTGCTTAGGAAACTGACAAGAACAGTAGATCCTCTTCAGTCCAATACACTGTACATGCTGGGAACAGACGCCAGTGCTATTTGCCCTGTGTATGACAATGGGAGGGCAATAGTGACTCTTCTTAACAGAAAACAATTCTTGCTCCTAGGATCAGAAACTGCATGTGATTCAACTCCATTTAGGACTGGGAAATAAACGTTAGCTTGCCTTACAAGAAACACACTCTGCTTTTGAGAAAAGAGTACTCTTCTACGCTACTGTGTTTCCTATGGGGTCTGAACAGTGAGCTTGCTCAGAACAAAAGAACTGTGATTCCTACACACACGGGCCATATCTAGTTCAACTCTTCTTAGGAAACTGACAAGAACAGTAGCTCTTCTTCTGTCCAATACACTGTACTTGCAAAGAACTGTAGCGAGTGTTGTTTGCACTGTGTATGGCAATAGGAACGCAATAGTGACTCTTCTTACCAGAAAACAACTCTTGCTCATAGGACAAGAAACTGCATGTAATTCAACTCCATTTAGGACTGGGAAACAAATGCTAGCTCACCTTACAAGAAACACACTCTGCTTTTGAGAAAAGAGCACTCTTCTACTCTTCTGTGTTTCCTATAGGACCAGAACATTGAGCTTGCTCAGAACAAAAGAACTGGGCTTCCTACACTCACGGGCCATATCTCATTCAACTCTGCTTAGGAAACTGACAAGAACAGTAGCTCCTCTTCAGTCCAATACACTGTACTTGCTGGGAACAGACACGAGTGCTATTTGCACTGTTTATGGCAAAGGGAGCACAATAGTGACTTTCCTTACCAGAAAACATCCCTTGTTTGTAGGACCAGAAACTGCATGTGATTCAACTCCATTTAGACCTGGGAAACAAACACTAGATAGCCTTACAAAAACACACTCTGCTTTTGAGAAAAGAGCACTCTTCTACTCTACTGTGTTTACTCTTTGGTCCGAAAATTGAGCTTGCTCAGAACAAAAGAACTGTGCTTCCTACACACACGGGCCATGTCTAGTTCAACTCTGCTTAGGAAACTGACAAGAACAGTAGATCCTCTTCAGTCCAATACACTGTAATTGCTGGGAACAGACACGAGTGCTATTTGCACTGTTTATAGCAAAAGGAGCACAATAGTGACTTTCCTTACCAGAAAACATCCCGTGCTCGTAGGACCAGAAACTGCATGTGATTCAACTCGATTTTGGACTGGGAAACAAACGCTAGCTCGCCTTACAAGAAACACACTCTGTTTTTGAGAAAAGAGCACTCTTCTACTCTACTGAGTTTCCTATAGGGCCAGAACAGTGAGCTTGCTCAGAACAAAAGAACAGTGCTTCCTACACACACGGGGCATATCTAGCTCAACTCTGCTTAGGAAACTGACAAGAGCAGTAGCTCCTCTTCAGTCCAATACACTGTAATTGCTGGAAACAAACGCGAGTGCTATTTGCACTGTGTATGGCAAAGGGAACACAATAGTGACTTTCCTTTCCAGAAAACAACTCTTGCTTGTAGGACCAGAAACTGCATGTGATTCAACTCCATTTAGTACTGGGAAACAAACCTAATCTCGCCTTACATGAAACACACTCTGCTTTTGAGAAAAGAGCACTGTTCTACTTTACTGTGTTTCCTATAGGCCAGAAGAGTGAGCTTGCTCAGAACAAAAGAACTGTGCTTCCTACACACACGGGCCATATCTAGTTCAACTCTGCTTAGGAAACTGACAAGAACAGTAGCTCCTCTTCTGTCCAATACACTGTACTTGCAAAGAACAGTAGCGAGTGTTGTTTGCACTGTGTATGGCAATAGGAGCGCAATAGTGACTCTTCTTACCAGAAAACAACTCTTGCTCATAGGACAAGAAACTGCATCAAATTCAACTCCATTTAGGACTGGGAAACAAACGCTAGCTCACCTTACAAGAAACACACTCTGATTTTGAGAAAAGAGCACTCTTCTACTCTTCTGTGTTTCCTATAGGACCAAAATAGTGAGCTTGCTCAGAACAAAAGAATTGTGCTTCCTACACACACCGGCCATATCTCATTCAACTCTGCTTAAAAAAATGACAAGAACAGTAGCTCCTCTTCAGTCCAATACACTGTACTTGCTGGGAACCGACGTGAGTCCAATTTGCACTGTTTATGGCAAAGGGAGCACAATAGTGACTTTCCTTACCAGAAAACATCCCTTGCTCGTAGGACCAGAAACTGCATGTGATTCAACTCCATTTTGGACTGGGAAACAAAGGCTAGCTCGCCTTACGAGAAACACACTCTGCTTTTGAGAAAAGAGCACTCTTCTATTCTACTGTGTTTCCTATGGGGTCCGAACAGTGAGCTTGCTCAGAACAAAAGAACTGTGCTTCCTACACACACGGGCCATATCTAGTTCAACTCTGCTTAGGAAACTGACAAGAACAGTAGCTCCTCTTTTGTCCAATACACTGTACTTGCAAAGAACATTAGCGAGAGTTGTTAGCACTGTGTATGGCAATAGGAGCGCAATAGTGACTCTTCTTACCAGAAAACAACTCTTGCTCATAGGACAAGAAACTGCATGTAATTCAACTCCATTTAGGACTGGGAACAAAATGCTAGCTCACCTTACCAGAAACACACTCTGCTTTTGAGAAAAGAGCACTCTTCTACTCTTCTGTTTTTCCTATGTGGTCCGAACAGTGAGCTTGCTCAGAACAAAAGAACTGTGTTTCCTACACACACAGGCCATATCTAGTTCAACTCTGCTTAGGAAACTGACAAGAGCAGTAGCTCCTCTTCAGTCCAATACACTGTACTTGCTGGGAACAGACGCGAGTGCTATTTGCACTGTTTATCGCAAAGGGAGCACAATAGTGACTTTCCTTACCAGAATACATCCCTTGCTCGTAGGACCAGAAACTGCATGTGATTCAATTCCATTTTGGACTGGGAAACAAACGCTAGCTCTCCTTACAAGAAACACACTCTGCTTTGGAGAAAAGAGCACTCTTCTATTCTACTGTGTTTCCTATGGGGTCCGAACTGTGAGCTTGCTCAGAACAAAAGAACTGTGCTTCCTACACACACGGGCCATATCTAGTTCAACTCTGCTTAGGAAACTGACAAGAACAGTAGATCATCTTCAGTCCAATACACTGTACATGCTGGGAACATACGCGAGTGCTATTTGCCCTGTGTATGACAATGGGAGTGCAATAATGACTCTTCTTACCAGAAAACAACTCTTGCTTGTAGGATCAGAAACTGCATGGGATTCAACTACGTTTCTGACTGGGAAACAAACACTAGCTAGCCTTACAAGAAAAACACTCTGCTTTTGAGAAAAGAGCACTCTTCTCCTCTACTATGTTTACTGTGGGGTCCGAAAATTGAGCTTGCTCAGAACAAAAGAACTGTACTTCACACATCCGGGCCATATCTAGTTCAACTCTGCTTAGGAAACTGACAAGAACAGTAGCTCCTCTTCTGTCCAATACACTGTAATTGCTGGGAAAAGACGCGACTGCTATTTGCACTGTGTATGGCAATGGTAGCACAATAGTGACTCTTCTTACCAGAAAACAACTCTTGCTCGTAGGACCAGAAACTGCATGTGACTCAACTCCATTTAGGACTGGGAAACAAACGCTAGCTCACCTTACAAGAAACACACTCTGCTTCTGAGAAAAGAGCACTCTTCTACTCTTCTGTGTTTCCTATAGGGCCAGAACAGTGAGCTTGCTCAGAACCAAAGAACTCTGCTTCCTACACACATGAGCCATATCTAGTTCAACTCTGCTTAGGAAACTGACAAGAACAGTAGCTCCTCTTAAGTCCAATACACTGTACTTGCTTGAACAGACGTGAGTGCTATTTGCACTGTTTATCGCAAAGGGAGCACAAATGTGACTTTCTTACCAGAATACATCCCTTGCTCGTAGGACCAGAAACTGCATGTGATTCAACTCCATTTTGGACTGGGAAACAAAGCTAGCTCGCCTTACAAGAAACACACTCTGCTTTTGAGAAAAGAGCACTGTTCTATTCTACTGTGTTTCCTATGGGGTCCGAACAGTGAGCTTGCTCAGAACAAAAGAACTGTGCTTCCTACACACACGGGCCATATATAGTTCAACTCTGCTTAGGAAACTGACAAGAACAGTAGATCATCTTCAGTCCAATACACTGTACTTGCTGGGAAGAGACCCGAGTGCTCTTTGCACTGTGTATGTCAATGGGAGCGCAATAGTGACTCTTCTTACCAGAAAACAACTCTTGCTTGTAGGACCAGAAACTGCATGTGATTCAACTCCATTTAGGAATGGGAAACAAACGCTAGCTCGCCTTACAAGAAATACACTCTGCTTTTGAGAAAAGAGCACTCTTCTACTCTACTGTGTTTCGTATGGTGTCCGAACAGTGAGCTTGCTCAGAACAAAAGAACTGTGCTTCCTACACACGGGCCATATCTAGTTCAACTCTGCATAGGAAACTGACAAGAACAGTAGCTCCTCTTCTGTCCAATACACTGTACTTGCAAAGAACAGTAGCATGAGTTGTTAGCACTGTGTATGGCAATAGGAGTGCAATAGTGTCTCTTCTTAGCAGAAAAAAACTCTTGCTCATAGGACAAGAAACTGCATGTAATTCAACTCCATTTAGGACTGGGAACCAAATGCTAGCTCACATTACAAGAAACACACTCTGCTTTTGAGAAAAGAGCACTCTTCTACTCTTCTGTGTTTTCTATAGGTCCAGAACAGTGAGCTTGCTCAGAACAAAAGAACTGTGCTTCCTAAAGACACGGGCCATATCTCATTCAACTCTGCTTAGGAAACTGACAAGAACAGTAGCTCCTCTTCAGTCCAAAACACTGTACTTGCTGGGAACAGACGCGAGTGCTATTTGGACTGTTTATGGCAAAGGGAGCACAATAGTGACTTTCCTTACCAGAAAACATCCCTTGCTTGTAGGACCAAAAACTGCATGTGATTCAACTCCATTTAGGACTGGGAAACAAACGCTAGCTCACCTTACAAGAAAAAAACTCTGCTTTTGAGAAAAGAGCACTCTTCTACTCTACTGTGTTTCCTATAGGGCCAGAACATTGAGCTTGTTCAGAACAAAAGAACTGTGCTTCCTACACACAAGGGCTATATCTAGTTCAACTCTGCTTATGAAACTGACAAGAACAGTAGCTCCTATTCAGTCCAATACACTGTACTTGCTGGGAGCAGACGCGAGTGCTATTTGCACTGTGTATGGCAATGGGAGCGAAATAGTGACTCTTCTTACCAGAAAACAACTCTTGCTCCTAGGACCAGAAACAGCATGGGATTCAACTCCGTTTCTG
The DNA here is from genome assembly GCF_949786415.1 of Peromyscus eremicus. Classification (NCBI taxonomy): domain Eukaryota; kingdom Metazoa; phylum Chordata; class Mammalia; order Rodentia; family Cricetidae; genus Peromyscus; species Peromyscus eremicus. Next base: position 65,922 of record NW_026735317.1, read on the forward strand.
ACTGGGAAAGAAACACTAGCTAGCCTTACAAGAAACACACTCTTTTTTGAGAAAAGAGCACTCTTCTACTCTACAGTGTTTACTAGGGGGTCCGTAAATTGAGCTTGCTCAGAACAAAAGAACTGTGCTTCAAACACGGGCCATATCTAGTTCAACTCTCCTTAGGAAACTGACAAGAACAGTAGCTCCTCTTCTGTCCAATACACTGTACTTGCTGTGAACAGACGCGAGTGCTATTTGCACTGAGAATGGTAATGGTAGTACAATAGTGACTCTTTTTACCAGAAAACAACTCTTGCTCGTAGGACCAGAAACTGCATGTGATTCAACTCCATTTAGGACTGGGAAACAAACGCTAGCTCGCCTTACAAGAACCAAACTTTGCTTCTGAGAAAAGAGCACTCTTCTACTCTTCTGTGTTTCCTATAGGGCCAGAACAGTGAGCTTGCTCAGAACAAAAGAACTGTGCTTCCTACACACACGGGCCATATCTAGTTCAACTCTGCTTAGGAAACTGACAAGAACAATAGCTTCTCTTCAGTCCAATACACTGCACTTGCTGGGAACAGACGTGAGTGCTATTTGCACTGTTTATGGCAAAGGGAGAACAATAGTGACTTTCCTTTCCAGAAAACATCCCTTGCTCGTTGGACCAGACACCTCATGTGATTCAACTCCATTTAGGACTGGGAAACAAACGCAAGCTCGCCTTACAAGAAACACACTCTGCTTTTGAGAAAAGAGCACTCTTCTACTCTACTGTGTTTCCTATGAGCCAACAGAGAGAGCTTTCTCAGGACAAAAGAACTGGGCTTCCTACACACACGGGCCATATCTAGTTCAACTCTGCTTAGGAAACTGACAAGAACAGTAGATCCTCTTCAGTCCAATACACTTTACATGCTGGGAACAGACGCCAGTGCTATTTGCCCTGTGTATGACAATGGGAGCGCAACAGTGACTCTTCTTACCAGAAAACAACTCTTGCTCGTAGGACCAGAAACTGCATGTGATTGAACTCCATTTAGGACTGGGAAACAAACGCTAGCTCGACTTACAAGAAACACATTCTGCTTTTGAGAAAAGAGCACTCTTCTACTCTACTGTGTTTCATACAGGGCCAGAAGAGTGAGCTTGCTCAGAACAAAAGAAGTGTACTTCCTACACACACGGGCCATTTCTAGTTCAACTTTACTTAGGAAACTGACAAGAATCGTAGATCCTCTTCAGTCCAATACACTGTACATCCTGGGAACATACGCGAGTCCTATTTGCCCTGTGTATGGCAATGGGAACACAATAGTGACTCTTCTTACTAGAAAACAACTCTTGCTTGTAGGACCAGAAACTGCATGTGATTCAACTCCATTTAGGACTGGGAAACAAAAGCTAGCTCGCCTTACAAGAAACACACTCTGCTTTTGAGAAAAGAGCACTCTTCTACTCTACTGTGTTTCCTATAGGGCCAAAACAGTGAGCTTGCTCAGAACAAAAGAACTGTGCTTCCTACACACACCAGCCATATCTAGTTCAACTATGCTTAGGAAACTGACAAGAACAGTAGATCCTGTTCAGTCCAATACACTGTACATGCTGGGAACAGACGCCAGTGCTATTTGCCCTGTGTATGACAATGGGAGCACAATAGTGACTCTTCTTACCAGAAAACAACTCTTGCTCCTAGGATCAGAAACTGCATGTGATTCAACTCCATTTAGGACTGGGAAACAAAAGCTAGCTCGCCTTACAAGAAACACCCTCTGCTTTTGAGAAAAGAGCACTCTTCTACTCTACTGTGTTTCCTATGGGGTCCGAACAGTGAGCTTGCTCAGAACAAAAGAACTGTGGTTCCTACACACACGGGCCATATCTAGTTCAACTCTGCGTAGGAAACTGACAAGAACAGTAGCTCCTCTTCTGTCCAATACACTGTATTTGCAAAGAACAGTAGCAAGTGTTTTTTGCACTGTGTATGGCAGTAGGAGCGCAATAGTGACTCTTCTTACCAGAAAACAACTCTTGCTCATAGGACAAGAAACTGCATGTAATTCAACTCCATTTAGAACTGGGGAACAAACGCTAGCTCACCTTACAAGAAACACAATCTGCTTTTGAGAAAAGAGCACTCTTCTACTCTACTGTGTTTCCTATAGGGCCAGAACAGTGAGCTTGCTCAGAATAAAAGAACTGTGCTTCCTACACACATTGGCTATATCTAGTTCAACTCTGCTTAGGAAACTGACAAGAACAGTAGCTCCTATTCAGTCCAATACACTGTACTTGCTGGGAGCAGAAGCGAGTGCTATTTGCACTGTGTATGTCAATGGGAGCGAAATAGTGACTCCTCTTACCAGAAAACAACTCTTGCTCCTAGGACCAGAAACTGCATGGGATTCAAATCCGTTTCTGACTGGGAAACAAACACTAGCTAGCCTTACAAGAAACACACTCTGCTTTTGAGAAAAGAGCACTCTTCTACTCTACTGTGTTTACTTGGGGTCCGAAAATTGAGCTTGCTCAGAACAAAAGAACTGTGCTTCACACACACGGGCCATATGTAGTTCAACTCTGCTTAGCAAACTGACAAGAACAGAAGCTCCTCTTCTGTCCAATACACTGTACTTGCTGGTAACAGACGCGAGTGCTATTTGCACTGTGTATGGCAATGGTAGCACAATAGTGACTCTTCTTACCAGAAAACAACTCTTGCTCTTAGGACCAGAAACTGCATGGGATTCAACTCCATTTAGGACTGGGAAACAAACGCTAGCACACCTTACAAGAAACACACTCTGCTTCTGAGAAAAGAGCACTCTTCTACTCTTCTGTGTTTCCTATAGGGCCAGAACAGTGAGCTTGCTCAGAACAAAAGAACTGTGCTTCCTACACACACGAGCAATATCTAGTTCAACTCTGCTTAGGAAACTGACAAGAACAGTAGCTCCTCTTCAGTCCAATACACTGTACTTGCTGGGAACAGACGTGAGTGCTATTTGCACTGTTTATCACAAAGGGAACACAATAGTGACTTTCCTTACCAGAATACATCCCTTGCTCGTAGGACCAGAAACTGCATGTGATTCAACTCCATTTTGGACTGGGAAAAAACGCTAGCTCGCCTTACAAGAAACACACTCTGCTTTTGAGAAAAGAGCACTCTTCTATTCTACTGTGTTTCCTAAGGGGTCTGAACAGTGAGCTTGCTCAGAACAAAAGAACTGTGCTTCCTACACACACGGGCCATATCTAGTTCAACTCTGCTTAGGAAACTGACAAGAACAGTAGATCATCTTCAGTCCAATACACTGTACCTGCTGGGAACAGACGCGAGTGCTATTTGCCCTGTGTATGAATTTGGGAGCGCAATAGTGACTCTTCATACCAGAAAACAACTCTTGCTCGTAGGACCAGAAACTTCATGTGATTCCACTCCATTTAGGACTGGGAAACAAACGCTAGCTCGCTTTACAAGAAACACACTCTGCTTTTGAGAAAAGAGCACTCTTCTATTCTACTGTGTTTCCTATGGGGTCCGAACAGTGAGCTTGCTCAGAACAAAAGAACTGTGCTTCCTACACACACGGGCCACATCTAGTTCAACTCTGCTTAGGAAACTGACAAGAACAGTAGATCATCTTCAGTCCAATACACTTTACATGCTGGGAACAGACGCCAGTGCCATTTGCCCTGTGTATGACAATGGGAGTGCAATAGTGACTCTTCTTCTGAGAAAACAACTCTTGCTCCTAGGATCAGAAACTGCATGTGTTTGAACTCCATTTAGGACTGGGAAAAAAACGTTAGCTCGCCTTACATGAAACACACTCTGCTTTTGAGAAAAGAGCACTCCTCTACTCTACTGTGTTTCCTGTAGGGCCAGAAGAGTGAGCTTGCTCAGAACAAAAGAAGTGTACTTCCTACACACACGGGCCATATCTAGTTCAACTTTGCTTAGGAAACTTACAAGAACAGTAGATCCTCTTCAGTCCAATACACTGTACATCCTGGGAACAGACGCGAGTCCTATTTGCCCTGTGTATGGCAATGGGAACACAGTAGTGACTCTTCTTGCCAGAAAACAACTCTTGCTCATAGGACCAGAAACTGCATGGGATTCAACTCCATTTCTGACTGGGAAACAAACACTAGCTCTTTTTACAAGAAACACACTCTGCTTTTGAGAAAAGAGCACTCTTCTACTCTACTGTGTTCCCTATGGGGTCCGAACAGAGAGCTTGCTCAGAACAAAAGAACTGTGCTTCCTACACACGCGGGCCATATCTAATTCATCTCTGCTTAGGAAACTGACAAGAACAGTAGCTCCTCTTCAGTCCAATACACTGTACTTGCTGGGTACAGACGCGAGTGGTATTTGCACTGTGTATGGTAATGGGAATTCAATAGTGACTTCCCTTACCAGAAAAAAACTCTTGCTCGTAACCAAAAACTGCAAGTGATTCAACTCCATTTAGGACTGGGAAATAATCGCTAGCTCGCCTTACAAGAAAGAGACTCTGCTTTTGAGAAAAGAGCACTCTTCTACTCTACTGTGTTTCCTATATGGCCAGAACAGTGAGCTTGCTCAGAACAAAAGAACTGTGCTTCCTACACACACGGCCATATCTAGATCAATTCTGCTTAGGAAACTGACGAGAACAGTAGATCTTCTTTAGTCCAATACACTGTACATGCTGGGAACTGACACCAGTGCTATTTGCCCTGTGTATGACAATGGGAGCGCAATAGTGACTCTTCTTACCAGAAAACAACTCTTGCTCGTAGGACAAGAAACTGCATGTGATTCAACTCCATTTAGGACTGGGAAACAAACGGTAGCTCGCCTTACAAGAAACACACTCTGCTTTTGAGAAAAGACACTCTTCTACCCTACTGTGTTTCTTATAGTGCTAGAACAGTCAGCCTGCTCAGAATAAAAGAACTGTACTTCCTACACACACGGTCCATATCTAGTTCAATTCTGATTAGGAAACTGACAAGAACAGTACATCCTCTTCAGTCCAATACACAGTACAACCTGGGAACAGACGCCAGTGCTATTTGCACTGTGTATGACAATGGGAGCGAAATAGTGACTCTTCTTACCAGAAAACAACTCTTGCTTGTAGGACCAGAAACTGCATGGGATTCAACTCCATTTCTGACTGGGAAACAAACACTAGCTAGCCTTACAAGAAACACACTCTGCTTTTGAGAAAAGAACACTCTTCTACTCTACACTGTTTCCTATGGGGTCCGAACAGTGAGCTTGCTCAGAACAAAAGAACTGTGCTTCCTACGTACACAGGACATATCTAGTTCAACTCTGCTTAGGAAACTGACAAGAACAGTAGCTCCTCTTCAGTCCAACATACTGTACTTGGTGGGAACAGACGCGAGTGCTATTTGCAATGTGTATGGCAATGGGAGCGCAATAGTGACTTTCCTTACCAGAAAACAACTCTTGCTCGTAAACCAAAAACTGCATGTGATTCAACTCCATTTAGGACTGGGAAACAAACGCTAGCTCGTCTTACAAGAAACACACTCTGCTTTTGAGAAAATTGCACTCTTCTACTCTCCTGTGTTTCCTATAGGGCCAGAACAGTGAGCTTGCTCAGAACAAAAGAACTGTGCTTCCTACACACATGGTCATATCTAGTTCAATTCTGCTTAGGAAACTGACAAGAACAGTAGCTCCTCCTCAGTCCAATACAATGTACTTGCTGGGACCAGACGCGTGTGCTATTTGCCCTGTGTATGAAAATGGGAGCGCAATAGTGACTCTTCTTACCAGAAAACTACTCTTGCTCGTAGGACCAGAAACTGCATGTGATTCAACTCCATTTAGGACTGGGAAACAAACGCTAGCTCGCCTTACAAGAAACACAATCTGCTTTTGAGAAAAGAGCACTCTTCTTCTCTACTGTGTTTCTTATGGCGCCCGAAAAAAGAGCTTGCTCAGAACAAAAGAACTGTGCTTCCTACACACACGGGCCATATCTAGTTCAATTCTGCTTAGGAACCTGACAAGAACAGCAGATTCTCTTCAGTCCTATACACTTTACATGCTGGGGACATACGCGAGTGCTATTTGCCCTGTGTATGACAATGGGAGCACAATAGTGACTCTTCTTACCAGAAAACAACTCTTGCTTGTAGGACCAGAAACTGCATGGGATTCAACTCCATTTAAGACTGGGAAACAAACGCTAGCTCGCCCTACAAGAAACACACTCTGCTTTTGAGAAAAGAGCACTCTTCTACTCTACTGTTTTTCCTATGGGACCAGAACAGTGAGCATGCTCAGAACAAAAGAACTGTGCTTCCTACACACACTGGCCATATCTAGTTCAACTCTGCTTAGGAAACTGACAAGAACAGTAGCTCCTCTTCAGTCCAATACACTGTACTTGCTGGGAACAGACGCGAGTGCTATTTGAACTGTGTATGGCAATGGGACCGCAATAGTGATTCCTTACCAGAAAACAACTCTTGCTTATATGACCAGAAACTGCATGTGATTCAACTCCATTTAGGACTGGGAAACAAACACTAGCTCGCCTTACAAGAAACACACTCTGCTTTTGAGAAAATAGCACTCTTCTTCTCTGCACTGTTTCCTATGGGGTCCGAACAGTGAGCTTGCTCAGAACAAATGAATTTTGCTTCCTACGTACACGGGCCATATCTAGTTCAACTCTGCTTAGGAAACTGACAAGAACAGTAGCTCCTCTTCAGTCCAATACACTGTACTTGGTTTGAACAGACGCGAGTGCTATTTGCACTGTATATGTCAATGGAGGGCAATAGTGACTTTCCTTGCCAGAAAACAACTCTTGCTCGTAGGACCAAAAACTGCATGTGTCTCAACTCCATTTAGGACTGGGAAACAAACGCTATCTCGCCTTACAAGAAACACACTCTGCTTTTGAGAAAAGAGCACTCTTCTACTCTACTGTGTTTCCTATAGGGCCAGAAGAAAGAGCTTGCTCAGAAAAAAGGAACTGTGCTTCCTACACACACGGGCCATATCTAGTTCAACTCTGCTTAGGAAACTGACAAGAAGAGTAGCTCCTCTTCAGTCCAATACACTGTACATTCTGGGAACAGACGAGAGTGGTGTTTGCAATGTGTATGGCAATGGGAGCGCAATAGTGACTCTTCTTACCAGAAAACAAATCTTGCTTGTAGGACCAGAAATTGCATGGGATTCAACTCCATTTCTGATTGGGAAACAAACACTAGCTCGCCTTATGAGAAACAAACTCTGCTTTTTAGAAAAGAGCACTCTTCTACTCTACTGTGTTTCCTATAAGGCCAGAACAGTGAGCTTGCTCAGAACAAAAGAACTGTGCTACCTACACACATGGACCATATCTAGTTCAACTCTGCTTACGAAACTGACAAGAAGAGTAGATCCTCTTCAGTCCAATACACTATACATGCTGGGAACAGACGCCAGTGCTATTTGTCCTGTGTATGACAATGGGAGTGCAATAGTGACTCTTCTTCCCAGAAAACAACTATTGCTCGTAGGACCAGAAACTGCATGTGACTCAACTCCATTTAGGACTGGGAAACAAAGGCTAGCTCGACTTACAAGAAACGCACTCTGGTTTTGGGAGAAGGGCACTCTTCTACTCTACTGTGTTTCCTATGGGGTCTGAACAGTGAGCTTGCTCAGAACAAAAGAACTGTGCTTCCTACACACACGGGCCATATCTAGTTCAAGCCTGCTTAGGAAACTGACAAGAAAAGTACCTCCTCTTCAGAACAATACACTGTACTAGCTGGGAACAGACGTGAGTGCTATTTGCACTCTGTATGACAATAGGAGCACAATAGTGACTTTCCTTACCAGAAAACAACTCTTGCTCGTAGGACCAAAAACTGCATGTGTCTCAACTCCATTTAGGACTGGGAAACAAACGCTATCTCGCCTTACAAGAAACACACTCTGCTTTTGAGAAAGGAGCACTCTTCTACTCTACTGTGTTTCCTATAGGGCCAGAACCGTGAGCTTGCTCAGAACAAAAGAACTGTGCTTCCTACATACATGGGCCATATCCAGTTCAACTCTGCTTAGGAAACTGACAAGATCAGTATCTCCTCTTCAGTCCAATACACTGTACACCTGGGAACAGACGCGAGTGCTATTTGCACTGGGTATGGGAATGGGAGCGCAATAGTGACTTTCCTTACAAGAAAACAACTCTTGCTCGTAGGAACAGAAACTGCATGGGATTCAACTCCATTTAGGACTGGGAAACAAAGCCTAGCTCGCCTTACAAGAAACACACTCTGCTTTTGAGAAAAGAGCACTCTTCTACTCTACTGTGTTTTATATAGGGCCAGAACAGTGAGCTTGCTCAGAACAAAAGAACTGTGCTTCCTACACACACGGGCCATATCTAGTTCAACTCTGATTAACAAACGACAAGGAAGGACAGTTGCTCCTGTTCAGTCCAATACACTATAAATGCTGGGAACAGTCGCCAGTGCTATTTGCCCTGTGTATGACAATGGGAGCACAATAGTTACTCTTCTTTCTAGAAAACAACTCTTGCTTATAGGACCAAAAATTACATGTGATTCAACTCCTTTTAGGACTGGGAAACAAACTCTAGCTTGCCTTACAAGAAACACACTCTGCTTTTCAGAAAAGAGCACTCTTCTACTCTACTGTGTTTCCTATGATGTCCGAACAGAGAGCTTGCTCAGAACAAAAGAACTGTGATTCCTGCACACACGGGTCATATCTAGTTCAACTGTGCTTAGCAAACTGACAAGGACAGTAGCTCCACTTCAGTCCAATACACTGTAAATGCTGGGAACGGTCGCCAGTGCTATTTGCACTGTGAATGTCAATGGGAGCGCAATAGTGACTCTTCTTTCTAGAAAACAACTCTTGCTCGAAGGACCAGAAACTGTATGTGATTCAACTCCATTTAGGACTGGGAAACAAACGCTAGCTCGCCTTACAAGAAACACACTCTGCTTTTGAGAAAAGAGCACCATTCTACTCTACTGTGTTGCCTATGGGGTCCGAACAGTGAGCTTGCTCATAATAAAAGAGCTGTGCCTCCTACACTCACGGGCCATATCTAGTACAACTCTGCTTAGGAAACTTACAAGAACAGTAGCTCCTCTTCAGTCCAATACACGGTACTTCCTGGGAACAGACGCGAGTGCTATTTGCACTGAGTATAGCAATGGGAGCGCAATAGTGACTCTTCTTACCAGAAAACAACTCTTGCTCGTACGAACAGAAACTACATGAGATTCAACTCCATTTAGGACTGGGAAAAAAACGCTAGGTCGCCTTACAAGAAACACACTCTGCTTTTGAGAAAAGAGCACTCTTCTACTCTACTGTGTTTCCTATGGGGTCCTAACAGTGAGCTTGGTCAGAACAAATGAACTGTGATTCCTACACAAACGGGCCATATCTAGTTCAACTCTGCTTAGGAAACAGACAAGAACAGTAGCTCCTCTTCAGTCCAATACACTGTACTTGCTGGGAAAAGACGCGAGTGCTTATTTCACTGTGTATGGCATTGGGAGCACAAGAGTGACTTTCCTTACCAGAAAACAACTCTTGTTCGTAGGACCAAAAACTGCATGTGTTTCAACTCCATTAAGGACTGGGAAACAAACGCTAGCTTGTCTTACAAGAAACACACTCTGCTTTTGAGAAAAGAGCACTCTTCTACTCTACTGTGTTTACTATAGGGCCAGAAGAGTGAGCTTGCTCAGAACAAAAGAACTGTGCTTCCTACACACACGGCCATATCTAGTTCAATTCTGGTTAGGAAACTGATAAGAACAGTAGATCCTCTTCAGTCCAATACACTGTACTTGCTGGGAACAGACGCCACTGCTATTTGTCCTTTGTACGACAATGGGAGCACAATAGTGACTCTTCTTTCTAGAAAACAACTCTTGCTCATAGGACCAAAAACTGCATGTGATTCAACTCCATTTAGGACTAGGAAACAAATGCTAGCTCACCTTACAAGAAACACACTCTGCTTTTGAGAAAAGAGCACTCATCTACACTACAGTGTTGCCTATGGGGTCCAAACAGTGAGCTAGCTCAGAACAAAAGAACTGTGCTTCCTACACACACGGCCATATCTAGTTCAATTCTGGTTAGGAAACTGATAAGAACATTAGATCCTCTTCAGTCCAATACACTGTATTTACTGGGAACAGACGCCAGTGCTATTTGTCCTTTGTACGACAATGGGAGCGCAATAGTGACACTTCTTTCTAGAAAACAACTCTTGCTCATAGGACCAAAAACTGCATGTGATTCAACTCCATTTTGGACTGGGAAACAAACGCTAGCTCGACTTACAAGAAACGCACTCTGGTTTTGGGAGAAGGGCACTCTTCTACTCTACTGTGTTTCTTAAGGGGTCCGAACAGTGACCTTGCTCAGAACAAAAGAACTGTGCTTACTACACACACGGGCCATATCTAGTTCAACCCTGCTTAGGAAACTGACAAGAACAGTACCTCCTCTTCAGAACAATACACTGTACTAGCTGGGAACAGACGTGAGTGCTATTTGCACTCTGTATGACAATAGGAGCGCATAGTGACTTTCCTTACCAGAAAACAACTCTTGCTCGTAGGACCAAAAACTGCATATGTCTCAACTCCATTTAGGACTGGGAAACAAACGCTAGCTCGCCTTACAAGAAACACACTCTGCTTTTTAGAAAAGAGCACTCTTCTAATCTACTGTGTTTCCTATTGGGTCCTAAAAGTGAGCTTGCTCAGAACAAAAGAACTGTGCTTCCTACACACACGGCCATATCTACTTCAACTCTGCTTAGGAAACTGACAAGAGCTGTAGCTCCTCTTCAGTCCAATACACTGTACTTGCTGGGAACAGACGCGAGTGCTATTTTCACTGTGTATGGCACTGGGAGTGCAACAGTGACTTTCCTTACCAGAAAACATCTCATGCTCATAGTACCAAAAACTGCATGTGATTCAACTTCATTTAGGACTGAGAAACAAACGCTAGCTCGCCTTACAAGAAACACACACTGCTTTTGAGAAAAGAGCACTCTTCTAATCTACTGTGTTTCCTGTAGGGCCAGAAGTGAGCTTGCTCAGAACAAGAGAACTGTGCTTCCTACACACAAGGCCATATCTAGTTCAATTCTGCTTAGTAAACTAACAACTACAGTAGATCCTCTTCAGTCCAATACACTGTACTTGCTGGGAACAGACGCCAGTGCTATTTGCCCTGTGTATGACAAAGGGAGCGCAATAGTGACTCTTCTTACCAGAAAACAACTCTTGCTCGTAGGACCAGAAACTGCATGTGATTCAACTCCATTTAGGACTGGGAAACAAACGCTAGATCGCCTTACAAGAAACACACTCTGCTTTTGAGAAAAGAGCACTCTTCTACTCTACTGTGTTTACTATAGGGCCAGAAGAGTGAGTTGCTCAGAACAAAAAAAACTGTGCTTCCTACACACACGGCCATATCTAGTTCAATTCTGGTTAGGAAACTGATAGGAACAGTAGATCCTCTTCAGTCAAATACACTGTACTTGCTGGGAACAGACGCCAGTGCTATTTGTCCTTTGTATGAAAATGGGAGGGCAATAGTGACTCTTCTTTCTAGAGAACAACCTTTGCTCATAGGACCAGAAACTGCATGTGATTCAACTCCATTTAGGACTAGGAAACAAACGCTAGCTCACCTTACAAGAAACACACTCTGCTTTTGAGAAAAGAGCACTCTTCTACACTACAGTGTTGCCTATGGGGTCCGAACAGTGAGCTAGCTCAGAACAAAAGAACTCTGCTTCCTGCACTCACGGGCCATAACTAGTACAACTCTGCTTAGGAAACATACAAGAACAGTAGCTCCTCTTCAGTCCAATACATTGTACTTGGTGGGAACATACGCGAGTGCTATTTGCACTGTGTATAGCAATGGGAGCGCAATGGTGACTCTTCATACCAGAAAACAACTCTTGCTCGTAGGAATAGAAACTACATGGGATTCAACTCCATTTATGACTGGGAAACAAACGCTAGCTCACTTTACAAGAAACACACTCTGCTTTTGAGAAAAGGGCACTCTTCTACTCTACTGTGTTTCCTATAGGGCCAGAAGAGTGAGCTTGCTCTGAAAAAAGAACTGTGCTTCCTACACACACGGGCCATATCTAGTTCAACTCTGCTTGGGAAACTGACAAGAACAGTAGCTCCTCTTCAGTCCAATACACTGTACTTGCTGGGAACAGACGCGAGTGCTATTTGCACTGTGTATGGGAATGGGAGCACAATAGTGACTTTCCTTACGAGAAAACAACTCTTGCTCGTAGGACCAGAAACTGCATGTGATTCAACTCCATTTAGGACTGGGAAACAAACGCTAGCTCGCCTTACAAGAAACACACTCTGTTTTTGAGAAAAGAGCACTCTTCTACTCAATTTTTTTTCCTATGGGGTCTGCACAGTGAGCTTGCTCAGAACAAAAGAACTGTGCTTCCTACATACACGGGCCATATCCAGTTCAACTCTGCTTAGGAAACTGACAAGATCAGTAGCTCCTCTTCAGTCCAATACACTGTACTTGCTGGGAAAAGACGCGAGTGCTATTTGCACTGCCTACGGCAATGGGAGCGCAATAGTGACTTTCCTTACCAGAAAACAACTCTTGCTCGTAGGAACAGAAACTGCATGGGATTCAACTCCATTTAGGACTGGGAAACAAACGCTAGCTCGCCTTACAGGAAACACACTCTGCTTTTGAGAAAAGGTCACTCTTCTACTCTACTGTGTTTCCTATGGGGTCCGAACAGTGAGCTTGCTCAGAAGAAAAGAACTGTGCTTCCTACACACACGGGCCATATCTAGTTCAACTCTGCTTAGCAAACTGACAAGGACAGTCGCTCCTGTTCAGTCCAATACACTGTAAATGCTGGGAACAGTCTCCAGTGCTATTTGCCCTGTGTATGACAATGGGAGCGCAATAGTTACTCTTCTTTCTAGAAAACAACTCTTGCTTGTAGGACCAAAAACTGCATGTGATTCAACTCCTTTTAGGACTGGGAAACAAACTCTAGCTTGCCTTATAAGAAACACACTCTGCTTTTCAGAAAAGAGCACTCTTCTACTCTACTGTGTTTCCTAGGGGTCTGAACAGTGAGCTTGCTCAGAACAAAAGAACTGTGCTTCCGGCACACACGGGCCGTATCTAGTTCAACTCTGCTTAGGAAACTGACAAGGACAGTAGATCCTCTTCAGTCCAATACACTGTACTTGCTGGGAACAGACGCGAGTGCTATTTGCACTGTGTATTGCAATGGGAGCGCAATAGTGACTCTTCTTACCAGAAAACAACTCTTGCTTGTAGGACAAGAAACTGCATGTGATTCAACTCCATTTAGGACTGGGAAACAAACGCTAGCTCGCCTTACAAGAAACACACTCTGCTTTTGAGAAAAGAGCACTCTTCTACTCTACTGTGTTTACTATAGGGCCAGAAGAGTGAGCTTGCTCAGAACAAAAGAACTGTGCTTCCTACACACACAGCCATATCTAGTTCAATTCTGGTTAGGAAACTGATAGGAACAGTAGATCCTCTTCAGTCCAATACACTGTACTTGCTGGGAACAGACGCCAGTGCTATTTGTCCTTTGTATGACAATGGGAGGGCAATAGTGACTCTTCTTTCTAGAAAACAACTCTTGCTCATAGGACCAGAAACTGCATGTGATTCAACTCCATTTAGGACTAGGAAACAAACGCTAGCTCACTTCACAAGAAACACACTCTGCTTTTGAGAAAAGAGCACTCTTCTACACTACAGTGTTGCCTATGGGGTCCGAACAGTGAGCTAGCTCAGAACAAAAGAACTCTGCTTCCTGCACTCATGGGCCATATCTAGTACAACTCTGCTTAGGAAACATACAAGAACAGTAGCTCCTCTTCAGTCCAATACACTGTACTTGCTGGGAATAGACGCGAGTGCTATTTGCACTGTGTATAGCAATGGGAGCGCAATGGTGACTCTTCATACCAGAAAACAACTCTTGCTCATAGGAATAGAAACTACATGGGATTCAACTCCATTTATGACTGGGAAACAAACGCTAGATCGCCTTACAAGAAACACACTCTGCTTTTGAGAAAAGGGCACTCTTCTACTCTACTGTGTTTCCTATGGGGTCCGAACTGTGAGCTTGCTCAGAACAAAAGAACTGTGCTTCCTACACACACGGGCCATATCTAGTTCAACTCTGCTTGGGAAACTGACAAGAACAGTAGCTCCTCTTCAGTCCAATACACTGTACTTGCTGGGAACTGACGCGAGTGCTATTTGCACTGTGTATGGGAATGGGAGCACAATAGTGACTTTCCTTACGAGAAAACAACTCTTGCTCGTAGGACCAGAAACTGCATGTGATTCAACTCCATTTAGAACTGGGAAACAAACGCTAGCTCGCCTTACAAGAAACACACTCTGCTTTTGAGAAAAGAGCACTCTTCTACTCAATTTTTTTTCCTATGGGGTCTGAACAGTGAGCTTGCTCAGAACAAAAGAACTGTGCTTCCTACATACACGGGCCATATCCAGGTCAACTCTGCTTCGGAAACTGACAAGATCAGTTGCTCCTCTTCAGTCCAATACACTGTACTTGCTGGGAAAAGACGCGAGTGCTATTTGCACTGTGTATTGCAATGGGAGCGCAATAGTGACTCTTCTTACCAGAAAACAACTCTTGCTCGTAGGAACAGAAACTGCATGGGATTCAATTCCATTTAGGACTGGGAAACAAACGCTAGATCTCCTTACAAGAAACACACTCTGCTTTTGAGAAAATGGCACTCTTCTAATCTACTGTGTTTCCTATTGGGTCCTAAAAGTGAGCTTGCTCAGAACAAAAGAACTGTGCTTCCTACACACATGGGCCGTATCTAGTTCAACTCTGCTTAGGAAACTGACAAGGACAGTAGATCCTCTTCAGTCCAATACACTGTACTTGCTGGGAACAGACGCGAGTGCTATTTGCACTGTGTATTGCAATGGGAGCGCAATAGTGACTCTTCTTACCAGAAAACAACTCTTGCTCGTAGGACAAGAAACTGCATGTGATTCAACTCCATTTAGGACTGGGAAACAAACGCTAGCTCGCCTTACAAGAAACACACTCTGCTTTTGAGAAAAGAGCACTATTCTACTCTACTGTGTTTACTATAGGGCCAGAAGAGTGAGCTTGCTCTGAAAAAAGAACTGTGCTTCCTACACACACGGCCATATCTAGTTCAATTCTGGTTAGGAAACTGATAGGAACAGTAGATCCTCTTCAGTCCAATACACTGTACTTGCTGGGAACATACGCGAGTGCTATTTGCACTGTGTATAGCAATGGGAGCGCAATGGTGACTCTTCATACCAGAAAACAACTCTTGCTCGTAGGAATAGAAACTACATGGGATTCAACTCCATTTATGACTGGGAAACAAACGCTAGATCGCCTTACAAGAAACACACTCTGCTTTTGAGAAAAGGGCACTCTTCTACTCTACTGTGTTTCCTATAGGGCCAGAAGAGTGAGCTTGCTCTGAAAAAAGAACTGTGCTTCCTACACACACGGGCCATGTCTAGTTCAACTCTGCTTGGGAAACTGACAAGAACAGTAGCTCCTCTTCAGTCCAATACACTGTACTTGCTGGGAACAGACGCGAGTGCTATTTGCACTGTCTATGGGAATGGGAGCACAATAGTGACTTTCCTTACGAGAAAACAACTCTTGCTCGTAGGACCAGAAACTGCATGTGATTCAACTCCATTTAGGACTGGGAAACAAACGCTAGCTCGCCTTACAAGAAACACACTCTGCTTTTGAGAAAAGAGCACTCTTCTACTCAATTTTTTTTCCTATGGGGTCTGCACAGTGAGCCTGCTCAGAACAAAAGAACTGTGCTTCCTACATACACGGGCCATATCCAGTTCAACTCTGCTTAGGAAACTGACAAGATCAGTAGCTCCTCTTCAGTCCAATACACTGTACTTGCTGGGAAAAGACGCGAGTGCTATTTGCACTGCCTACGGCAATGGGAGCGCAATAGTGACTTTCCTTACCAGAAAACAACTCTTGCTCGTAGGAACAGAAACTGCATGGGATTCAACTCCATTTAGGACTGGGAAACAAACGCTAGCTCGCCTTATAGGAAACACACTCTGCTTTTGAGAAAAGGTCACTCTTCTACTCTACTGTGTTTCCTATGGGGTCCGAACAGTGAGCTTGCTCAGAAGAAAAGAACTGTGCTTCCTACACACACGGGCCATATCTAGTTCAACTCCCCTTAGCAAACTGACAAGGACAGTCGCTCCTGTTCAGTCCAATACACTGTAAATGCTGGGAACAGTCGCCAGTGCTATTTGCCCTGTGTATGACAATGAGAGCGCAATAGTGACTCTTCTTTCTAGAAAACAACTCTTGCTTGTAGGACCAAAAACTGCATGTGATTCAACTCCTTTTAGGACTGGGAAACAAACTCTAGCTTGCCTTATAAGAAACACACTCTGCTTTTCAGAAAAGAGCACTCTTCTACTCTACTGTGTTTCCTAGGGGTCTGAACAGTGAGCTTGCTCAGAACAAAAGAACTGTGCTTCCGGCACACACGGGCCGTATCTAGTTCAACTCTGCTTAGGAAACTGACAAGGACAGTAGATCCTCTTCAGTCCAATACACTGTACTTGCTGGGAACAGACGCGAGTGCTATTTGCACTGTGTATTGCAATGGGAGCACAATAGTGACTCTTCTTACCAGAAAACAACTCTTGCTCGTAGGACAAGAAACTGCATGTGATTCAACTCCATTTAGGACTGGGAAACAAACGCTAGCTCGCCTTACAAGAAACACACTCTGCTTTTGAGAAAAGAGCACTCTTCTACTCTACTGTGTTTACTATGGGGCCAGAAGAGTGAGCTTGCTCAGAACAAAAGAACTGTGCTTCCTACACACACAGCCATATCTAGTTCAATTCTGGTTAGGAAACTGATAGGAACAGTAGATCCTCTTCAGTCCAATACACTGTACTTGCTGGGAACAGACGCCAGTGCTATTTGTCCTTTGTATGACAATGGGAGGGCAATAGTGACTCTTCTTTCTAGAAAACAACTCTTGCTCATAGGACCAGAAACTGCATGTGATTCAACTCCATTTAGGACTAGGAAACAAACGCTAGCTCACCTCACAAGAAACACACTCTGCTTTTGAGAAAAGAGCACTCTTCTACACTACAGTGTTGCCTATGGGGTCCGAACAGTGAGCTAGCTCAGAACAAAAGAACTCTGCTTCCTGCACTCATGGGCCATATCTAGTACAACTCTGCTTAGGAAACATACAAGAACAGTAGCTCCTCTTCAGTCCAATACACTGTACTTGCTGGGAATAGACGCGAGTGCTATTTGCACTGTGTAATGCAATGGGAGCGCAATGGTGACTCTTCATACCAGAAAACAACTCTTGCTCATAGGAATAGAAACTACATGGGATTCAACTCCATTTATGACTGGGAAACAAACGCTAGATCGCCTTACAAGAAACACACTCTGCTTTTGAGAAAAGGGCACTCTTCTACTCTACTGTGTTTCCTATGGGGTCCGAACTGTGAGCTTGCTCAGAACAAAAGAACTGTGCTTCCTACACACACGGGCCATATCTAGTTCAACTCTGCTTGGGAAACTGACAAGAACAGTAGTTCCTCTTCAGTCCAATACACTGTACTTGCTGGGAACTGATGCGAGTGCTATTTGCACTGTGTATGGGAATGGGAGCACAATAGTGACTTTCCTTACGAGAAAACAACTCTTGCTCGTAGGACCAGAAACTGCATGTGATTCAACTCCATTTAGGACTGGGAAACAAACGCTAGCTCGCCTTACAAGAAACACACTCTGCTTTTGAGAAAAGAGCACTCTTCTACTCAATTTTTTTTCCTATGGGGTCTGAACAGTGAGCTTGCTCAGAACAAAAGAACTGTGCTTCCTACATACACGGGCCATATCCAGGTCAACTCTGCTTCGGAAACTGACAAGATCAGTTGCTCCTCTTCAGTCCAATACACTGTACTTGCTGGGAAAAGACGCGAGTGCTATTTGCACTGTGTATTGCAATGGGAGCGCAATAGTGACTCTTCTTACCAGAAAACAACTCTTGCTCGTAGGAACAGAAACTGCATGGGATTCAATTCCATTTAGGACTGGGAAACAAACGCTAGATCTCCTTACAAGAAACACACTCTGCTTTTGAGAAAATGGCACTCTTCTAATCTACTGTGTTTCCTATTGGGTCCTAAAAGTGAGCTTGCTCAGAACAAAAGAACTGTGCTTCCTACACACATGGGCCGTATCTAGTTCAACTCTGCTTAGGAAACTGACAAGGACAGTAGATCCTCTTCAGTCCAATACACTGTACTTGCTGGGAACAGACGCGAGTGCTATTTGCACTGTGTATTACAATGGGAGCGCAATAGTGACTCTTCTTACCAGAAAACAACTCTTGCTCGTAGGACAAGAAACTGCATGTGATTCAACTCCATTTAGGACTGGGAAACAAACGCTAGCTCGCCTTACAAGAAACACACTCTGCTTTTGAGAAAAGAGCACTCTTCTACTCAATTTTTTTTCCTATGGGGTCTGATCAGTGAGCTTGCTCAGAACAAAAGAACTGTGCTTCCTACATACACGGGCCATATCCAGTTCAACTCTGCTTAGGAAACTGACAAGATCAGTAGCTCCTCTTCAGTCCAATACTCTGTACTTGCTGGGAAAAGACGCGAGTGCTATTTGCACTGTCTACGGCAATGGGAGCTCAATAGTGACTTTCCTTACCAGAAAACAACTCTTGCTCGTAGGAACAGAAACTGCATGGGATTCAACTCCATTTAGGACTGGGAAACAAACGCTAGCTCGCCTTACAAGAAACACACTCTGCTTTTGAGAAAAGGGCACTCTTCTACTCTACTGAGTTTCCTATGGGGTCCGAACAGTGAGCTTGCTCAGAACAAAAGAACTGTGCTTCCCACACACACGGGCCATATCTAGTTCAACTCTGCTTAGCAAACTGACAAGGACAGTCGCTCCTGTTCAGTCCAATACACTGTAAATGCTGGGAACAGTCGCCAGTGCTATTTGCCCTGTGTATGACAGTGGGAGCGCAATAGTGACTCTTCTTTCTAGAAAACAACTCTTGCTTGTAGGACCAAAAACTGCATGTGATTCAACTCCTTTTAGGACTGGGAAACAAACTCTAGCTTGCCTTACAAGAAACACACTCTGCTTTTCAGAAAAGAGCACTCTTCTACTCTACTGTGTTTCCTATGGGGTCTGAACAGTGAGCTTGCTCAGAACAAAAGAACTGTGCTTCCTGCACACACGGGCCGTATCTAGTTCAACTCTGCTTAGGAAACTGACAAGGACAGTAGATCCTCTTCAGTCCAATACACTGTACTTGCTGGGAACAGACGCGAGTGCTATTTGCACTGTGTATTGCAATGGGAGCGCAATAGTGACTCTTCTTACCAGAAAACAACTCTTGCTCGTAGGACAAGAAACTGCATGTGATTCAACTCCATTTAGGACTGGGAAACAAACGCTAGCTCGCCTTACAAGAAACACACTCTGCTTTTGAGAAAAGAGCACTCTTCTACTCTACTGTGTTTACTATAGGGCCAGAAGAGTGAGCTTGCTCAGAACAAAAGAACTGTGCTTCCCACACACGGCCATATCTAGTTCAATTCTGGTTACGAAACTGATAGGAACAGTAGATCCTCTTCAGTCCAATACACTGTACTTGCTGGGAACAGACGCCAGTGCTATTTGTCCTTTGTATGACAATGGGAGGGCAATAGTGACTCTTCTTTCTAGAAAACAACTCTTGCTCATAGGACCAGAAACTGCATGTGATTCAACTCCAATTAGGACTAGGAAACAAACGCTAGCTCACCTCACAAGAAACACACTCTGCTTTTGAGAAAAGAGCACTCTTCTACACTACAGTGTTGCCTATGGGGTCCGAACAGTGAGCTAGCTCAGAACAAAAGAACTCTGCTTCCTGCACTCATGGGCCATATCTAGTACAACTCTGCTTAGGAAACATACAAGAACAGTAGCTCCTCTTCAGTCCAATACACTGTACTTGCTGGGAACAGACGCGAGTGCTATTTGCACTGTGTATAGCAATGGGAGCGCAATGGTGACTCTTCATACCAGAAAACAACTCTTGCTCGTAGGAATAGAAACTACATGGGATTCAACTCCATTTATGACTGGGAAACAAACGCTAGATCGCCTTACAAGAAACACACTCTGCTTTTGAGAAAAGGGCACTCTTCTACTCTACTGTGTTTCCAATGGGGTTCGAACTGTGAGCTTGCTCAGAACAAAAGAACTGTGCTTCCTACACACACGGGCCATATCTAGTTCAACTCTGCTTGGGAAACTGACAAGAACAGTAGCTCCTCTTCAGTCCAATACACTGTACTTGCTGGGAACAGACGCGAGTGCTATTTGCATTGTGTATGGGAATGGGAGCACAATAGTGACTTTCCTTACGAGAAAACAACTCTTGCTCGTAGGACCAGAAACTGCATGTGATTCAACTCCATTTAGGACTGGGAAACAAACGCTAGCTCGCCTTACAAGAAACACACTCTGCTTTTGAGAAAAGAGCGCTCTTCTACTCAATTTTTTTCCTATGGGGTCTGAACAGTGAGCTTGCTCAGAACAAAAGAACTGTGCTTCCTACATACACGGGCCATATCCAGTTCAACTCTGCTTCGGAAACTGACAAGATCAGTAGCTCCTCTTCAGTCCAATACACTGTACTTGCTGGGAAAAGACGCGAGTGCTATTTGCACTGTGTATTGCAATGGGAGCGCAATAGTGACTCTTCTTACCAGAAAACAACTCTTGCTCGTAGGAACAGAAACTGCATGGGATTCAACTCCATTTAGGACTGGGAAACAAACGCTAGATCTCCTTACAAGAAACACACTCTGCTTTTGAGAAAAGGGCACTCTTCTACTCTACTGAGTTTCCTATGGGGTCCGAACAGTGAGCTTGCTCAGAACAAAAGAACTGTGCTTCCTACACACACGGGCCATATCTAGTTCAACTCTGCTTGGGAAAGTGACAAGAACAGTATCTCCTCTTCAGTCCAATACACTGTACTTGCTGGGAACAGACACGAGTGCTATTTGCACTGTGTATGGGAATGGGATCGCAATAGTGACTTTCCTTACGAGAAAACAACTCTTGCTCGTAAAACCAGAAACTGCATGTGATTCAACTCCATTTAGGACTGGGAAACAAACGCTAGCTCGCCTTACAAGAAACACACTCTGCATTTGAGAAAAGTGCACTCTTCTAATCTACTGTGTTTCCTATTGGGTCCTAAAAGTGAGCTTGCTCAGAACAAAAGAACTGTGCTTCCTACACACAAGGGCCGTATCTAGTTCAACTCTGCTTAGGAAACTGACAAGGACAGTAGATCCTCTTCAGTCCAATACACTGTACTTGCTGGGGACAGACGCCAGTGCTATTTGTCCTTTGTATGACAAAGGGAGGGCAATAGTGACTCTTCTTTCTAGAAAACAACTCTTGCTCATAGGACCAGAAACTGCATGTGATTCAACTCCATTTAGGACTAGGAAACAAACACTAGCTCACCTTACAAGAAACACACTCTGCTTTTGAGAAAAGAGCACTCTTCTACACTACAGTGTTGCCTATGGGGTCCGAACAGTGAGCTAGCTCAGAACAAAAGAACTCTGCTTCCTGCACTCACGGGCCATAACTAGTACAACTCTGCTTAGGAAACATATAAGAACAGTAGCTCCTCTTCAGTCCAATACACTGTACTTGCTGGGAACAGACGCGAGTGCTATTTGCACTGTGTATAGCAATGGGAGCGCAATGGTGACTCTTCATACCAGAAAACAACTCTTGCTCGTAGGAATAGAAACTACATGGGATTCAACTCCATTTATGACTGGGAAACAAACGCTAGCTCGCTTTACAAGAAACACACTCTGCTTTTGAGAAAAGGGCACTCTTCTACTCTACTGTGTTTCCTATGGGGTCCGAACTGTGAGCTTGCTCAGAACAAAAGAACTGTGCTTCCTACACACACGGGCCATATCTAGTTCAACTCTGCTTGGGAAACTGACAAGAACAGTAGCTCTTCTTCAGTCCAATACACTGTACTTGCTGGGAACAGACGCGAGTGCTATTTGCACTGTGTATGGGAATGGGAGCACAATAGTGACTTTCCTTACGAGAAAACAACTCTTGCTCGTAGGACCAGAAACTGCATGTGATTCAACTCCATTTAGGACTGGGAAACAAATGCTAGCCCGCCTTACAAGAAACACACTCTGCTTTTGAGAAAAGAGCACTCTTCTAATCTACTGTGTTTCCTATTGGGTCCTAAAAGTGAGCTTGCTCAGAACAAAAGAACTGTGCTTCCTACACACACGGGCCGTATCTAGTTCAACTCTGCTTAGGAAACTGACAAGGACAGTAGATCCTCTTCAGTACAATGCACTGTACTTGCTGGGAACAGACGCGAGTGCTATTTGCACTGTGTATTGCAATGGGAGCGCAATAGTGACTCTTCTTACCAGAAAACAACTCTTGCTCGTAGGACAAGAAACTGCATGTGATTCAACTCCATTTAGGACTGGGAAACAAACGCTAGATCTCCTTACAAGAAACACACTCTGCTTTTGAGAAAAGGGCACTCTTCTACTCTACTGAGTTTCCTATGGGGTCCGAACAGTGAGCTTGCTCAGAACAAAAGAACTGTGCTTCCTACACACACGGGCCATATCTAGTTCAACTCTGCTTGGGAAAGTGACAAGAACAGTAGCTCCTCTTCAGTCCAATACACTGTACTTGCTGGGAACAGACGCGAGTGCTACTTGCACTGTGTATGGGAATGGGAGCACAATAGTGACTTTCCTTACGAGAAAACAACTCTTGCTCGTAGGACCAGAAACTGCATGTGATTCAACTCCATTTAGGACTGGGAAACAAACGCTAGCTCGCCTTACAAGAAACACACTCTGCTTTTGAGAAAAGAGCACTCTTCTAATCTACTGTGTTTCCTATTGGGTCCTAAAAGTGAGCTTGCTCAGAACAAAAGAACTGTGCTTCCTACACACACGGGCCGTATCTAGTTCAACTCTGCTTAGGAAACTGACAAGGACAGTAGATCTTCTTCAGTCCAATACACTGTACTTGCTGGGAACAGACACGAGTGCTATTTGCACTGTGTATTGCAATGCGAGCGCAATTGTGACTCTTCTTACCAGAAAACAACTCTTGCTCGTAGGACAAGAAACTGCATGTGATTCAACTCCATTTAGGACTGGGAAACAAACGCTAGCTCGCCTTACAAGAAACACACTCTTCTTTTGAGAAAAGAGCAATCTTCTACTCAATTTTTTTTCCTATGGGGTCTGAACAGTGAGCTTGCTCAGAGCAAAATAATGTGCTTCCTACACAGACAGGAATATTTGTTCAACTCTGCTTAGGAAAATGACAAGAAAAGTAGCTCTGCTTCAGTCCAATACACTGTACTTGCTGGGAACAGACGCGAGTGCTATTTGCACTGTGTATGGCAATGGGAGAGTAATAGTGACTAATCTTACCAGGAAACAACTCTTGCTCGTAGGACAAGAAACTGCATGTGATTAAACTCCATTTAGGACTGGGAAACAAACTCTAGCTCGCCTTACAAGAAACACACTCTGCTTTTGAGAAAAGAGCACTCTTCTACTCCACTGTGTTTCCTATGGGGTCTGAATAGTGAGCTTGCTCAGAACAAAAGAACTGTGCTTCCTACACACACGGGCCATATCTAGTTACACTCTGCTTAGGAAACTCACGAGAACAGTAGCTACTCTTCAAAAGAATACACTGTACTTGCTGGGAACAGACGCGAGTGCTATTTGCACTCTGTATGGCAATAGGAGCGCAATAGTGACTTTCCTTACCAGAAAAAAACTCTTGCTCGTAGGACCAAAAACTGCATGTGTCTCAACTCCACTTAGGACTGTGAAACAAACGCTATCTCACCTTACAAGAAACACACTCTGCTTTTGAGAAAGGAGCACTCTTCTACTCTACTGTGTTTCCTATAGGGCCAGAACAGTGAGCTTGCTGAGAACAAAAGAACTGTGCTTCCTACACACACGGGCCATATCCAGTTCAACTCTGCTTAGGAAACTGACAAGATCAGTAGCTCCTCTTCAGTCCAATACACTGTACTTGCTGGGAACAGACGCGAGTGCTATTTGCACTGTCTACGGCAATGGGAGCGCAATAGTGACTTTCCTTACCAGAAAACAACTCTTGCTCATAGGAACAGAACCTGCATGGGATTCAACTCCATTTAGGACTGGGAAACAAACCCTAGCTCGCCTTACAAGAAACACACTCTGCTTTTGAGAAAAGAGTACTCTTCTACTCTACTGAGTTTCCTATAGGGCCAGAACAGTGAGCTTGCTCAGAACAAAAGAACTGTGCTTCCTACACACACGGGCCATATCTAGTTCAACTCTGCTTAGCAAACTGACAAGGACAGTCGCTCCTGTTCAGTCCAATACACTGTAAATGCTGGGAACAGTCGCCAGTGCTATTTGCCCTGTGTAAGACAATGGGAGTGCAATAGTGACTCTTCTTTCTAGAAAACAACTCTTGCTTGTAGGACCAAAAACTGCATGTGATTCAATTCCTTTTAGGACTGGGAATCAAACTCTAGCTTGCCTTACAAGAAACACACTCTGCTTTTCAGAAAAGAGCACTCTTCTACTCTACTGTGTTTCCTATAGGGTCTGAACAGTGAGCTTGCTCAGAACAAAAGAACTGTGCTTCCTGCACACACGGGCCATATCTAGTTCAACTCTGCTTAGGAAACTGACAAGGACAGTAGATCCTCTTCAGTCCAATACACTGTACTTGCTGGGAAGAGACGCGAGTGCTCTTTGCACTGTGTATTGCAATGGGAGCGCAATAGTGAGTCTTATTACCAGAAAACAACTCTTGCTCGTAGGAACAGAAACCGCATGGGATTCAACTCCATTTCTGACTGGGAAACAAACCATAGCTCGCCTTAAAGAAACACACTCTGCTTTTGAGAAAAGAGCACTGTTCTACTCTACTGTGTTTCCTATAGGGCAAAACAGTGAGCTTGCTCAAAACCAAAGAAGTGTGCTTCCTACACACACGGGCCATATCTAGTTCAACTCTGCTTAGGAAACTGACAAGAACAGTAGCTCCTCTTCAGTCCAATACACTGTACATGCTGGGAACAGACGCCAGTGCTATTTGCCCTGTGTATGACAGTGGTAGCGCAATAGTGACTCTTCTTACTAGAAAACAACTCTTGCTCGTAGGACCAGAATATGCATGTGATTCAACTCCCATTTAGGACTGGGAAACAAACGCTAGCTCGCCTTACAGGAAACACACTCTGTTTTGAGAAAAGAGCACTCTTCTACTCTACTGTGTTTCCTCTGGGGTCCGAACAGTGAGCTTGCTCAGAACAAAAGAACTGTGCTTCCTACATACACGGGCCATATATAGTTTCACTCTGCTTAGGAAACTGACAAGAACAGTAGCTCCTCTTCAGTCCAATACACTGTACTTGCTGGGAACAGATGCGAGTGCTGTTTGCACTGTGTATGTCTATGGGAGCACAATAGTGACTTTCCTTACCAGAAAACAACTCTTACTCGTGGGACAAACTACTGCATGTGATTCAACTCCATTTAGGGTTAGAAAACAAACGCTAGCTTGCCTTACAAGAAACACACTCTACTTTTGAGAAAAGAACACTCTTCTACTCTGCTGTGTTTCCTATAGAGCCAAAACAGTGAGCTTGCTCAGAACAAAAAAACTGTGCTTCCTACACACATGGCCATATCTAGTTCAATTCTGCTTTGGAAACTGACAAGAACAGTAGATCCCCTTCAGTCCAATACACTGTATATGCTGGGAACAGACGCCAGTGCAATTTGCACTGTGTATGACAATGGGAGCACAATAGTGACTCTTCTTACCAGAAAACAGCTCTTGCTCGTAGGACCAGACACTGCATGTGATTCAACTCCATTTAGGACTGGGAAACAAACGCAAGCTCTCCTTACAAGAAACACACTCTGCTTTTCAGAAAAGAGCACTCTTCTACTCTAATGTGTTTCCTATGGGGTCCGAAAAGTGAGCTTGCTCAGAACAAAAGAACTGTGCTTCCTGCACACACGGGCCATATCTAGTTCAACTCTGCTTAGGAATCTGACAAGAACAGTAGCTCCTCTTCAGTCCAATACACATTACTTGCTGGGAACAGACGCGAGTGCTATTTGCAGTGTGTATGGCAATGGGAGCGCAATAGTGACTCTTCTTACCAGAAAACAACTCTTGCTCATAGGACGAAAAACTGCATGGGATTCAACTACATTTAGGACTGGGAAACAAACGCTAGCTCACCTTACAAGAAACACACTCTGCTTTTGAGAGAAGAGCACTCTTCTACTCTACTGTGTTTTCATTGGGGTCTGAACAGTGAGCTTGCTCAGAACAAAAGAACTGTGCTTCCTACACACACGGTCCATATCTAGTTCAACTCTGCTTAGGAAACTGACAAGAACAATACCTAATCTTCAGTACAATACACTGTACTTGCTGGGATCAGACGCGAGTGCTCTTTGCACTGTGCATGGCAATGGGAGCACAATAGTGACTTTCCTTACCAGAAAATAACTCTTGCTCGTGGGACCAACAACTGCATGTGATTCAACTCCATTTAGGACTGGAAAACAAAGGCTAGCTCGCCTTACAAGCAACACACTCTGCTTTTGAGAAAAGAGCACTCTTCCACTCTACTGTGTTTCCTATAGGGCCAGAACAGTGAGCTTGCTCAGAACAAAAGAACTGTGCTTCCTACACACACGGCCATATCTAGTTCAATTCTGCTTAGGAAACTGACAAGAAGAGTAGATCCTCTTCCATCCAATACACTGTACATGCTGGGAACAAACGACAGTGCTATTTGCTTTTTGTATGACAATGGGAGCACAATAGTGACTCTTCTTACCAGAAAACAACTATTGCTCGTAGGACCAGAAACTGCATGTGATTCAACTCCATTTAGGACTGGGAAACAAACACTAGCTCGCCTTACAAGAAACACACTCTGCTTTTTAGGAAAGAGCACTCTTCTACTCTAATGTGTTTCCTATGGGGTCCGAACTGTGAGCTTGCTCAGAACAAAAGAACTGTGCTTCCTACACACACAGTCCATATCTAGTTCAATTCTGCTTAGGAAACTGACAAGAACAGTAGATCCTCTTCCGTCCAATACACTGTACATGCTGGGAACCGACGCCAGTGCTATTTGCCCTGTGTATGACAACGGGAGCACAATAGTGACTCTTGATACCAGAAAACAACTCTTGCTCGTAGGACCAGAAACTGCATGGGATTCAACTCCATTTAGGACTGGGAAACAAACGCTAGCTCGCCTTACAAGAAACACACTCTGCTTTTGAGAAAAGGGCACTATTCTACTCTAATGTGTTTCCTATATGGCAAGAACAGTGAGGTTGCTCAGAAAAAAAGAACTGTGCTTCCTACACACACGGCCATAGCTAGTTCAACTCTGCTTAGGAAACTGACAAGAACAGTAGATACTCTTTAATCCAATACAGTGTACATGCTGGGAACAGACGCCAGTGCTATTTGCCCTGTGTATGACAATGGGAGCGCAATAGTGACTCTTCTTACCAGAAAACAACTCTTGCTCGTGGGACCAAAAATTTCATGTGATTCAACTAAATTTAGGACTGAGAAACAAACGCTAGCTCGCTTTAAATGAAACATACTCTGCTTTTGAGAAAAGAGCACTCTTCTACTCTACTGTGTTTCCTATTGGTTCCGAACATTGAGCTTGCTCAGAACAAAAGAACTGTGCTTCCTACACACACGCCATATCTAGTTCAACTCTGCTTAGGAAACTGACAAGAACAGTAGCTCCTCTTCAGTCCAATACACTGTACATGCTGGGAACAGACGCCAGTGCTATTTGCCCTGTGTATGACAGTGGTAGCGCAATAGTGACTCTTCTTACTAGAAAACAACTCTTGCTCGTAGGACCAGAATATGCATGTGATTCAACTCCCATTTAGGACTGGGAAACAAACGCTAGCTCGCCTTACAGGAAACACACTCTGTTTTGAGAAAAGAGCACTCTTCTACTCTACTGTGTTTCCTCTGGGGTCCGAACAGTGAGCTTGCTCAGAACAAAAGAACTGTGCTTCCTACATACACGGGCCATATATAGTTTCACTCTGCTTAGGAAACTGACAAGAACAGTAGCTCCTCTTCAGTCCAATACACTGTACTTGCTGGGAACAGATGCGAGTGCTGTTTGCACTGTGTATGTCTATGGGAGCACAATAGTGACTTTCCTTACCAGAAAACAACTCTTACTCGTGGGACAAACTACTGCATGTGATTCAACTCCATTTAGGGTTAGAAAACAAACGCTAGCTCGCCTTACAAGAAACACACTCTACTTTTGAGAAAAGAACACTCTTCTACTCTGCTGTGTTTCCTATAGAGCCAAAACAGTGAGCTTGCTCAGAACAAAAAAACTGTGCTTCCTACACACATGGCCATATCTAGTTCAATTCTGCTTAGGAAACTGACAAGAACAGTAGATCCCCTTCAGTCCAATACACTGTATATGCTGGGAACAGACGCCAGTGCAATTTGCACTGTGTATGACAATGGGAGCACAATAGTGACTCTTCTTACCAGAAAACAGCTCTTGCTCGTAGGACCAGACACTGCATGTGATTCAACTCCATTTAGGACTGGGAAACAAACGCAAGCTCTCCTTACAAGAAACACACTCTGCTTTTCAGAAAAGAGCACTCTTCTACTCTAATGTGTTTCCTATGGGGTCCGAAAAGTGAGCTTGCTCAGAACAAAAGAACTGTGCTTCCTGCACACACGGGCCATATCTAGTTCAACTCTGCTTAGGAATCTGACAAGAACAGTAGCTCCTCTTCAGTTCAATACACATTACTTGCTGGGAACAGACGCGAGTGCTATTTGCAGTGTGTATGGCAATGGGAGCGCAATAGTGACTCTTCTTACCAGAAAACAACTCTTGCTCATAGGACGAAAAACTGCATGGGATTCAACTACATTTAGGACTGGGAAACAAACGCTAGCTCACCTTACAAGAAACACACTCTGCTTTTGAGAGAAGAGCACTCTTCTACTCTACTGTGTTTTCATTGGGGTCTGAACAGTGAGCTTGCTCAGAACAAAAGAACTGTGCTTCCTACACACACGGTCCATATCTAGTTCAACTCTGCTTAGGAAACTGACAAGAACAATACCTAATCTTCAGTACAATACACTGTACTTGCTGGGATCAGACGCGAGTGCTCTTTGCACTGTGCATGGCAATGGGAGCACAATAGTGACTTTCCTTACCAGAAAATAACTCTTGCTCGTGGGACCAACAACTGCATGTGATTCAACTCCATTTAGGACTGGAAAACAAAGGCTAGCTCGCCTTACAAGCAACACACTCTGCTTTTGAGAAAAGAGCACTCTTCCACTCTACTGTGTTTCCTATAGGGCCAGAACAGTGAGCTTGCTCAGAACAAAAGAACTGTGCTTCCTACACACACGGCCATATCTAGTTCAATTCTGCTTAGGAAACTGACAAGAAGAGTAGATCCTCTTCCATCCAATACACTGTACATGCTGGGAACAAACGACAGTGCTATTTGCTTTTTGTATGACAATGGGAGCACAATAGTGACTCTTCTTACCAGAAAACAACTATTGCTCGTAGGACCAGAAACTGCATGTGATTCAACTCCATTTAGGACTGGGAAACAAACACTAGCTCGCCTTACAAGAAACACACTCTGCTTTTTAGGAAAGAGCACTCTTCTACTCTAATGTGTTTCCTATGGGGTCCGAACTGTGAGCTTGCTCAGAACAAAAGAACTGTGCTTCCTACACACACAGTCCATATCTAGTTCAATTCTGCTTAGGAAACTGACAAGAACAGTAGATCCTCTTCCGTCCAATACACTGTACATGCTGGGAACCGACGCCAGTGCTATTTGCCCTGTGTATGACAACGGGAGCACAATAGTGACTCTTGATACCAGAAAACAACTCTTGCTCGTAGGACCAGAAACTGCATGGGATT
Source organism: Peromyscus eremicus (assembly GCF_949786415.1). Taxonomy (NCBI): domain Eukaryota; kingdom Metazoa; phylum Chordata; class Mammalia; order Rodentia; family Cricetidae; genus Peromyscus; species Peromyscus eremicus. The sequence continues at coordinate 96,219 of NW_026735317.1, forward strand.
CAACTCCATTTAGGACTGGGAAACAAACGCTAGCTCGCCTTACAAGAAACACACTCTGCTTTTGAGAAAAGGGCACTATTCTACTCTAATGTGTTTCCTATATGGCAAGAACAGTGAGGTTGCTCAGAAAAAAAGAACTGTGCTTCCTACACACACGGCCATAGCTAGTTCAACTCTGCTTAGGAAACTGACAAGAACAGTAGATACTCTTTAATCCAATACAGTGTACATGCTGGGAACAGACGCCAGTGCTATTTGCCCTGTGTATGACAATGGGAGCGCAATAGTGACTCTTCTTACCAGAAAACAACTCTTGCTCGTGGGACCAAAAATTTCATGTGATTCAACTAAATTTAGGACTGAGAAACAAACGCTAGCTCGCTTTAAATGAAACATACTCTGCTTTTGAGAAAAGAGCACTCTTCTACTCTACTGTGTTTCCTATTGGTTCCGAACATTGAGCTTGCTCAGAACAAAAGAACTGTGCTTCCTACACACACGCCATATCTAGTTCAACTCTGCTTAGGAAACTGACAAGAACAGTAGCTCCTCTTCAGTCCAATACACTGTACATGCTGGGAACAGACGCCAGTGCTATTTGCCCTGTGTATGACAGTGGTAGCGCAATAGTGACTCTTCTTACTAGAAAACAACTCTTGCTCGTAGGACCAGAATATGCATGTGATTCAACTCCCATTTAGGACTGGGAAACAAACGCTAGCTCGCCTTACAGGAAACACACTCTGTTTTGAGAAAAGAGCACTCTTCTACTCTACTGTGTTTCCTCTGGGGTCCGAACAGTGAGCTTGCTCAGAACAAAAGAACTGTGCTTCCTACATACACGGGCCATATATAGTTTCACTCTGCTTAGGAAACTGACAAGAACAGTAGCTCCTCTTCAGTCCAATACACTGTACTTGCTGGGAACAGATGCGAGTGCTGTTTGCACTGTGTATGTCTATGGGAGCACAATAGTGACTTTCCTTACCAGAAAACAACTCTTACTCGTGGGACAAACTACTGCATGTGATTCAACTCCATTTAGGGTTAGAAAACAAACGCTAGCTCGCCTTACAAGAAACACACTCTACTTTTGAGAAAAGAACACTCTTCTACTCTGCTGTGTTTCCTATAGAGCCAAAACAGTGAGCTTGCTCAGAACAAAAAAACTGTGCTTCCTACACACATGGCCATATCTAGTTCAATTCTGCTTAGGAAACTGACAAGAACAGTAGATCCCCTTCAGTCCAATACACTGTATATGCTGGGAACAGACGCCAGTGCAATTTGCACTGTGTATGACAATGGGAGCACAATAGTGACTCTTCTCACCAGAAAACAGCTCTTGCTCGTAGGACCAGACACTGCATGTGATTCAACTCCATTTAGGACTGGGAAACAAACGCAAGCTCTCCTTACAAGAAACACACTCTGCTTTTCAGAAAAGAGCACTCTTCTACTCTAATGTGTTTCCTATGGGGTCCGAAAAGTGAGCTTGCTCAGAACAAAAGAACTGTGCTTCCTGCACACACGGGCCATATCTAGTTCAACTCTGCTTAGGAATCTGACAAGAACAGTAGCTCCTCTTCAGTCCAATACACATTACTTGCTGGGAACAGACGCGAGTGCTATTTGCAGTGTGTATGGCAATGGGAGCGCAATAGTGACTCTTCTTACCAGAAAACAACTCTTGCTCATAGGACCAGAAACTGCATGTGATTCAACTCCATTTAGGACTGGGAAACAAACGCAAGATCTCCTTACAAGAAACATACTCTGCTTTTTAGAAAAGAGCACTCTTCTACTCTAATGTGTTTCCTATGGGATCCGAAAAGTGAGCTTGCTCAGAAAAAAAGAACTGAGCTTCCTACACACACGGGCTATATCTAGTTCAACTCTGCTTAGGAAACTGACAAGAAGAGTAGCTCCTCTTCAGTCCAATACACTGTATTTGCTGGGAACAGACTCCCGTGCTATTTGTCCTGTGTATGACCGTGGGAGCACAATAGTGACTCTTCTTACCAGAAAACAATTCTTGCTCGTAAGACCAGAAACTGCATGTGATTCCACTCCCATTTAGGACTGGGAAACAAACGCTAGCTCGCCTTACAAGAAACACACTCTGCTTTTGAGAAACGATCACTCTTCTACTCTACTGTGTTTCTTATAGGGCCAGAACAGTGAGCATGCTCACAGCAAGAGAACTGTGCTTCCTACACACATGGCCATATCCAGTTCAATTTTGCTTAGGAAACTGACAAGAACAGTAGATCCTCTTCAGTGCAATACACTACATGCTGGGAACAGATGCCAGTGCTATTTGCACTGTGTATGGCAATGGGAGCGCAAGAGTGACTCTTCTTACCAGAAAACAACTCTTGCTCGTTGGACCAGAAACTGCATGTGATTCAAATCCATTTAGGACAGGGAAACAAACGCTAGCTCGCCCTACAAGAAAGACACTATGCTTTTGAGAAAAGGGCACTCTTCTACTCTACGGTGTTTCCTATGGGGTCCGAACAGCGAGCTTGCTCAGAACAAAAGAACTGTGCTTCCTACACACACGGGCCATATCTAGTTCAACTATGCTTAGGAAACTGACAAAAACAGTAGCTTCTCTTCAGTCCAATACACTGTACTTGATGGGAACAGACGCGAGTCCTATTTGCACTGTGTGTGGCAATGGGAGCACAATAGTGACTCTTCTTACCAGAAAAAAACTCTTGCTTGTAGGACCAAAAACTGCATGTGATTCAACTCCATTTAGGACTGGGAAACAAACGCTAGATTGACTTACAAGAAACACTGTGCTTTTGAGAATAGAGCACTCTTCTACTCTACTATGTTTCCTATATGGCCAAAACAGTGAGCTTGCTCAAAAAAAAGAACTGTGCTTCCTACACACACGGGCTATATCTAGTTCAACTCTGCTTAGGAAACTGACAAGAACAGTAGGTCCTCTTCATTCCAATACACTGTACTTGCTGGGAACAGACGCCAGTGCTTTTTGCCCTGTGTATGACAGTGGGAGCACAATATTGACTCTTCTTATCATAAAACAATTCTCTCTCTTAGGACCAGAAACTGCATGTGGTTCAACTCCCATTTAGGCCTGGGAAACAAAGGCTAGCTCGCATTACAAAAAACACACTCTGCTTTTGAGAAAAGAGCAATCTTCTACTCTACTGTCTTTCCTATGGGTTCCGAACAGTGAGCTTGCTCAGAACAAAAGAACTGTGCTTCCTACACACACGGCCATGTCTAGTTCAACTCTGCTTAGAAAACTGACAAGAACAGTAGCTCCTCTTCAGTCCAATACACTGTACATGCTGGGAACAGATGCCAGTGCTATTTGCCCTGTGTATGACAGTGTGAGCACAATAGTGACTCTTATTCCCAGAAAGCAACTCTTGCTCGAAGGACCAGAAAATGCATGTGATTCAACTCCCATTTAGGAATGGGAAACAAACGTTAGCTCGCCTTACAAGAAACACACTCTGCTTTTGAGAAAAGAGCACTCTTCTACTCTACTGTGTTTCCTATGTGGTCCGAACAGTGAGCTTGCTCAGAACAAAATAACTGTGCTTCCTACACACACGGGCCATAAATAGTTTAACTCTGCTTAGGAAACTGACAAGAACAGTAGCTCCACTTCAGTCCAATACACTGTACTTGCTGGGAACAGACGCCAGTGCTATTTGCACTGAGTATGACAATGGGAGCACAATAGTGACTCTTCTTACCAGAAAAAAACTCTTACTCATGGGACAAACACCTGCATGTGATTCAACTCCATTTAGGACTGGAAAACAAACGCTAGATCGCCTTACAAGAAACACACTCTACTTTTGAGAAAAGAACACTCTTCTACTCTGCTGTGTTTCCTATAGGGCCAAAACAGTGAGCTGGCTCAGAACAAAAAAACTGTGCTTCCTACACACACGGCTATATCTAGTTCAATTCTGTTTAGGAAACTGACAAGAACAGTAGATCCCCTTCAGTCCAATACACTGTACATGCTGGGAACAGACGCCAGTGCTATTTGCACTGTGTATGACAATGGGAGCACAATAGTGACTCTTCTTACCAGAAAACAGCTCTTGCTCGTAGGACCAGAAACTGCATGTGATTCAACTCCATTTAGGACTGAGAAACAAACGCAAGCTCTCCTTACAAGAAACACACTCCGCTTTTTGGAATAGAGCACTCTTCTACTCTAATGTGTTTCCTATGGGGTCTGAAAAGTGAGCTTGCTCAGAACAAAAGAACTGTGCTTCCTACACACAGGGGCCATATCTATTTACACTGCTTAGGAAACTGACAAGAACAGTATCTCCTCTTCAGTCCATTACACTGTACTGGCTGGGAACAGACGCGAGTGATATTTGCACTGTGTGTGGCAATGGGAGCACAATATTGACTTTCCTACCAGAAAACGACTCTTGCTCTTAGGACCAGAAACTGCATGTGATTCAACTCCATTTAGAACTGGGAAACAAACGCTAGCTCGCCTTACAAGAAACACACTCTGCTTTTGAGAAACGATCACTCTTCTACTCTACTGTTTTTCATATAGGGCCAAAATAGTGAGCTTGCTCAGAACAAAAGAACTGTGCTTCTTACACACACGACCATATCTAGTTCAACTCTGCTTAGGAAACTGACAAGAACAGCAGATCCTCTTAAGTCCAATACACTGTACATGCTCTGAACAGACGCCAGTGCTATTTGCCCTGTGTATGACAAAGGGAGCACAAAAGTGACTCTTCTTACTAGAAAACAACTCTTGCTCGTAGGACCAGAAACTGTCTGTTATTCAACTCCATTTAGGACTGGGAAACAAACGCTAGCTCGCCTTACAAGAAACACACTCTGCTTTTGAGAAAAGAGAACTCTTCCACTATACTGTTTTTCCTATTGGGCCACAACAGTGAGCTTGCTCAGAACAAAAGAACTGTACTTCCTACACAGACGGCCATATCTAGTTAAACTCTGCTTAAAATACTGACAAGAACAGGAGATCCTCTTCAGTCCAATACACTGTACATTCTGGGAACAGACGCCAGTGCTATTTGCCCTGTGTATGACAAAGGGAGCACAATAGTGACTCTTCTTACCAGAAAACATCTCTTGCTCATAGGAGCAGAAACTGCATGGGATTCAACTACATTTAGGACTGGGAAACAAATGTGAGCACGCCTTACAAGAAACACACTCTGCTTTTGAGAAAAGGGCACTCCTCTACTCTACTGTGTTTCCTATGGGGTCCAAACAGTGACCTTGCTCAGAACAAAAGAACTGTGCTTCCTACACACACGGGCCATATCTAGTTCAACTCTGCTTAGGAAACTGACAAGAACAATAGCTCCTCTTCAGTCCAATACACTGTACTTGCTGGGAGCAGACGCCAGTGCTATTTGCCCTGTGTATGACAATGGGAGCGAAATAGTGACTCTTCTTACCAGAAAACAACTCTTGCTCGTAGGACCAGAAACTGCATGTGATTCAACTCCATTTAGGAATGGAAAACAAACGCTAGCTCGCCTTACAAGAAACACATTCTGCTTTTGAGAAACGATCACTCTTCTACTCTACTGTGTTTCCTATGGGGTCTGAACAGTGAGCTTGCTGAGAACAAAAGAACTGTGCTTCATACACACACGGGCTATATCTAGTTCAACTCTGCTTAGTAAACTGACAAAAACAGTAGATCCTCTTCAGTGCAATACACTGTTCATGCTGGGAACAGACGCCAGTGCTATTTGCACTGTGTATGGCAATGGGAGCGCAAGAGTGACTCTTCTTACCAGAAAACAACTCTTGCTCGTAGGACCAGAAACTGCATGTGATTCAACTCCATTTAGGACTGGGAAACAAACGCTAGCTTGCCTTACAAGAAACACACTCTGCTTTTGAGAAAAGAGCAGTATTCTACTCTAATGTGTTTCCTATAGGGCCAGAACATTGAGCTTGCTCAGAACAAAAGAACTGTGCTTCCTACACACACGGGCAATATCTAGTTCAACTCTGCTTAGGAATCTGACAAGAACAGTAGCTCCTCTTCAGTCCAATACACTGTACTTGCTGGGAAAAGTCGCGTGTGCTATTTGCACTGTGTATAAGAAAGGGAGCACAATAGTTACTTTCCTTACCAGAAAACAACTCTTGCTCGTGGGACGAAAAACTGCATGAGATTTAACTCCATTTAGGACTGGGAAACAAATGCTACCTGGCCTTACAAGAAACACACTCTGCTTTTGAGAAAAGAACACTCTTCTACTCTACTGTGTTTCATATAGAGCCAAAATAGTGAGCTTGCTCAGAACAAAAGAACTGTACTTCATACACACACGGCCATATCTAGTTCAACTCTGCGTAGGAAACTGACAAGAACAGTAGATCCTCTTAAGTCCAATACACTTTACTTGCTCTGAACAGACGCCAGTGCTATTTGCCCTGTGTATGACATTGGGAGCGCAATAGTGACTCTTCTTACCAGAAAACAACTCTTGCTTGTAGGACCAGAAACTGCATGTGATTCAACTCCATTTAGGACTGGGAAACAAACACTAGCTCACCTTAAAAGAAACACACTCTGCTTTTGAGAAAAGAGCACTCTTCTACTCTACTGTGTTTCCTATGGGGTCCGAACAGTCAGCTTGCTCAGAACAAAAGAACTGTGCTTCCTACACACACGGGCTATATATAGTTCAACTCTGCTTAGGAAACTGACAAGAACAGTAGGTCCCCTTCAGTGCAATACACTGTACATGCTTGGAACAGACGCCAGTGCTATTTGCACTGTGTATGGCAATGGGAGCGCAATAGTGACTCTTCTTACCAGAAAACAACTCTTGCTCGTAGGACCAGAAACTGCATGTGATTCAACTCCATTTAGGACTGGGAAACAAACGCTAGCTCGCCTTCCAAGAAACACACTCTGCTTTTGAGAAAAGAGCACTCTTCTACTCTACTGTGTTGCCTATGGGGTCCGAACAGTGAGCTAGCTCAGAACAAAAGGAATGTGCTTCCTACACACACGGGCTATATCTAGTCCAACTCTGCTTAGGAAACTGACAAGAACAGTAGCTCCTCTTCAGTGTAATACACTGTACATGCTGGGAACAGACCCAAGGGCTATTTGCCCTGTGTATGACAATGGGAGCGCAAAAGTGACTCTTCTTACTAGAAAACAACTCTTGCTCGTAGGACCAGAAACTGCATGTGATTCAACTTCATTTAGGACAGGGAAACAAACACTAGCTCGCCTTACAAGAAACACACTCTGCTTTTGAAAAAAGAGCACTCTTCCACTATACCTTTTTTCCTATTGGGCCACAACAGTGAGCTTGCCCAGAACAAAATAACTGTGCTTCCTACACACACGGCCATATCTAGTTAAACTCTGCTTAAGAAACTGACAATAACAGTAGATCCTCTTCAGTCCAATACACTGTACATGCTGTGAACAGACGCCAGTGCTATTTGCCCTGTGTATGACAAAGGGAGCACAATAGTGACTCTTCTTACCAGAAAACAACTCTTGCTCGTAGGAGCAGAAACTGCATGGGATTCAACTACATTTAGGACTGGGAAACAAATGCTAGGAGCCTTACAAGAAACACACTCTGCTTTTGAGAAAAGGGCACTCCTCTACTCTACTGTGTTTCCTATGGGGTCCGAAGAGTGAGCTTGCTCAGAACAAAAGAACTGTGCTTCCTACATACAAGGGCCATATCTAGTTCAACTCCGCTTAGGAAACTGACAAGAACAGTAGATCCTCTTCATTCCAATATACTGCACTTGCTGGGAACAGACGCGAGTGCTATTTGCACTGTGTATGGCAATGGGAGCGCAATAGTGGCTTTCTTTACCAGAAAACAACTCTTGCTCGTGGGACCAAAAACTGCATGTGATTCAACTCCATTTAGGACTGGGAAACAAACTCTAGCTCGCCTTACGAGAAACACACTCTGCTTTTGAGAAAAGAGCACTCTTCTACTCTACTGTGTTTCCTATAGGGCCAAAACAGTGAGCTTGCTCAGAACAAACGAACTGTGGTTCCTACACACACGGGCCATATCTAGTTCAACTCTGCTTAGGAATCTGACAAGAACAGTAGATCCTCTTCAGTCCAATACACATTACTTGCTGGGAACAGACGCGAGTGCTATTTGCACTGTGTCTGGCAATGGGAGCGCAATAGTGTCTTTCTTTACCAGAAAACAACTCTTGCTCGTGGGACCAAAAACTGCATGGGATTCAACTACATTTAGGACTGGGAAACAAACGCTAGCTCGCCTTACAAGAAACACACTCTGCTTGTGAGAAAAGAGCACTCGTCTACTCCACTGTGTTTCCTATGGGGTCCGAACAGTGAGCTTGCTCAGAACAAAAGAACTGTGCTTCCTACATACACGGGCCATATCTAGTTCAACTCTGCTTAGGAAAATGACAAGAACAATACCTCCTCTTCAGTACAATACACTGTACTTGCTGAGATCAGACGCGAGTGCTCTTTGCACTGTGCATGGCAATGGGAGCACAATAGTGACTTTCCTTACCAGAAAACAACTCTTGCTCGTGGGACCAACAACTGCATGTGATTCAACTCCATTTAGGACTGGAAAACAAACGCTAGCTCGCCTTACAAGCAACACACTCTGCTTTTGAGAAAAGAGCACTCTTCTACTCTACTGTGTTTCCTATAGGGCCAGAACAGTGAGCTTGCTCAGAACAAAAGAACTGTGCTTCCTACACACACGGCCATATCTAGTTCAATTCTGCTTAGGAGACTGACAAATAAGTAGATTCTCTTCAGTCCAATACACTGTACATGCTGGGAACAGACGACAGTGCTATTTGCTTTTTGTATGACCATGGGAGCACAATAGTGACTCTTCTTACCAGACAACAACTATTGCTCGTAGGACCAGAAGCTGCATGTGATTCAACTCCATTTAGGACTGGGAAACAAACGCTAGCTCGCCTTACAAGAAACAAACTCTGCTTTTTAGAAAAGAGCACTCTTCTACTCTACTGTGTTTCCTATAGGGCCAGAACAGTGAGCTTGCTCAGAACAAAAGAACTGTGCTTCCTACACACACGGGCTATATCTAGTTCAACTCTGCTTAGGAAACTGACAAGAACAGTAGCTCCTCTTCAGTCCAATACACTGTACTTGCTGCGAGCAGACGCCAGTGCTATTTGCCCTGTGTATGACAATGGGAGCGAAATAGTGACTCTTCTTACCAGAAAACAACTCTTGCTCGTAGGACCAGAAACTGCATGTGATTCAACTCCCATTTAGGACTGGGAAACTAACGCTAGCTTGCCTTACAAGAAACACACTCTGCTTTTGAGCAAAGAGCACTCTTCTACTCTACTGTCTTTCCTATGGGTTCTGAACAGTGAGCTTGCTCAGAACAAAAGAACTGTGCTTCCTACACACACGGCCATATCTAGTTCAATTCTGTTTAGGAAACTGACAAGAACAGTAGATTCCCTTCAGTCCAATACACTGTACATGCTGGGAACAGACGCCAGTGCTATTTGCACTGTGTATGACAATGGGAGCACAATAGTGACTCTTCTTACCATAAAACAGCTCTTGCTCGTAGGACCAGAAACTGCATGTGATTCAACTCCATTTAGGACTGGGAAACAAACGCAAGCTCTCCTTACAAGAAACACACTCTGCTTTTTAGAAAAGAGCACTCTTCTACTCTAATGTGTTTCCTATGGGGTCCGAAAAGTGAGCTTGCTCAGAACAAAAGAACTGTGCTTCCTACACACAGGGGCCATATCTATTTACACGCTTAGAAAACTGACAAGAACAGTAGCTCCTCTTCAGTCCATTACACTGTACTAGCTGGGAACAGACGCGAGTGATATTTGCACTGTGTATGGCAATGGGAGCACAATATTGACTTTCCTACCAGAAAACGACTCTTGCTCGTAGGACCAGAAACTGCATGTGATTCAACTCCATTTAGAACTGGGAAACAAACGCTAGCTCGCCTTACAAGAAACACACTCTGCTTTTGAGAAACGATCACTCTTCTACTCTACTGTGTTTCATATAGGGCCAAAATAGTGAGCTTGCTCAGAACAAAAGAACTGTGCTTCTTACACACACGACCATATCTAGTTCAACTCTACTTAGGAAACTGACAAGAACAGTAGATCCTCTTAAGTCCAATACACTGTACATGCTCTGAACAAACGCCAGTGCTATTTGCCCTGTGTATGACAATGGGAGCGCAATAGTGACTCTTCTTACCAGAAAACAACTCTTGCTCGTAGGACCAGAAACTGCATGTGATTCAACTCCATTTAGGACTGGGAAACAAACACTAGTTCGCCTTACAAGAAACACACTCTGCTTTTGAGAAAAGAGCACTCTTCTACTCTTCTGTGATTCCTATGGGGTCCGAACAGTCAGCTTGCTCAGAACAAAAGAACTGTGCTTCCTACACACACGGGCCATATCTAGTTCAACTCTGCTTAGCAAACTGACAAGGACAGTCACTCCTGTTCAGTCCAATACACTGTAAATGCTGGGAACAGTCGCCAGTGCTATTTGCCCTGTGTATGACAATGGGAGCGCAATAGTGACTCTTCTTTCTAGAAAACAACTCTTGCTTGTAGGACCAAAAACTGCATGTGATTCAAGTCCGTTTAGGACTGGGAAACAAACTCTAGCTTGCCTTACAAGAAACACACTCTGCTTTTCAGAAAAGAGCACTCTTCTACTCTACTGTGTTTCCTATAGGGTCTGAACAGTGAGCTTACTCAGAACAAAAGAACTATGCTTCCTGCACACACGGGCCATATCTAGTTCAAATCTGCTTAGGAAACTGACAAGGACAGTAGATCCTCTTCAGTCCAATACACTGTACTTGCTGGGAACAGACGCGAGTGCTTTTTGCACTGTGTATTGCAAAGGGAGCGCAATAGTGACTCTTATTACCAGAAAACAACTCTTGCTCGTAGGAACAGAAACCGCATGGGATTCAACTCCATTTCTGACTGGGAAACAAACCATAGCTCGCCTTACAAGAAACACACTCTGCTTTTGAGAAAAGAGCACTGTTCTACTCTACTGTGTTTCCTATAGGGCAAAACAGTGAGCTTGCTCAAAACAAAAGAAGTGTGCTTCCTACACACACGGGCCATATCTAGTTCAACTCTGCTTAGCAAACTGACAAGGACAGTAGCTCCACTTCAGTCCAATACACTGTAAATGCTGGGAACGGTCGCCAGTGCTATTTGCACTGTGTATGACAATGGAGCGCAATAGTGACTCTTCTTTCTAGAAAACAACTCTTGCTCATAGGAACAGAAACTGTATGTGATTCAACTCCACTTAGGACTGGGAAACAAACGCTAGCTCGCCTTACAAGAAACACACTTTGCTTTTGACAAAAGAGCACTCTTCTACTCTACTGTATTGCCTATGGGGTCCGAACAGTGAGCTTGCTCATAACAAAAGAACTGTGCCTCCTACACTCACGGGCCATATCTAGTACAACTCTGCTTAGGAAACTTACAAGAACAGTAGCTCCTCTTCAGTCCAATACACGGTATTTCCTGGGAACAGACGCGAGTGCTTTTTGCACTGTGTATAGCAATGGGAGCTTAATAGTGACTCTTCTTACCAGAAAACAACTCTCGCTCATAGGACCAGAAACTGCATGTGTTTCAACTCCATTTAGGACTGGGAAACAAATCCTAGCTCGCCTTACAAGAGACACACTCTGCTTTTGAGAAAAGAGCACTCTTCTACTCTACTTTTTTTCCTATGGGGTCTGAACAGTGAGCTTGCTCAGAACAAAAGAACTGTGCTTCCTACATACACGGGCCATATCCAGTTCAACTCTGCTTAGGAAACTGACAAGATCAGTAGCTCCTCCTCAGTCCAATACACTGTACTTGCTGGGAAGAGACACGAGTGCTATTAACACTGTGTATATCAGTGGGAGCGCAATAGTGACTCTTCTTACCAGAAAACAACTCTTGCTCGTAGGAACAGAAACTACATGGGATTCAACTCTATTTAGGACTGGGAAAAAAACGCTAGCTTGCCTTACAAGAAACAAACTCTGCTTTTGAGAAAAGAGCACTCTTCCTCTCTACTGTGTTTCCTATGGGGTCCTAACAGTGAGCTTGCTCAGAACAAATGAACTGTGCTTCCTACACAAACGGGCCACATCTAGTTCAACTTTGCTTAGGAAACTGACAAGAACAGTAGCTCCTCTTCAGTCCAATACACTGTACTTGCTGGGAACAGACGCGAGTGCTAATTTCACTGTGTATGGCATTGGGAGCATAAGAGTGACTTTCCTTACCAGAAAAAAACTCTTGTTCGTAGGACCAAAAACTGCATGTGTTTCAACTCCATTAAGGACTGGGAAACAAAAGCTAGCTTGCCTTAAAAGAAACACACTCTGCTTTTGAGAAAAGAGCACTCTTCTACTCTACTGTGTTTATTATAGGGCCAGAAGAGTGAGCTTGCTCAGAACAAAAGAACTGTGCTTCCTACACACACGGCCATATCTAGTTCAATTCTTGTTAGGAAACTGACAAGAACAGTATATCCTCTTCAGTCCAATACACTGTACTTGCTGGGAACAGACGCGTGTGCTGTTTGCCCTGTGTATGAAAATGGGAGCGCAATAGTGACTCTCCTTACCAGAAAATTACTCGTGCTCGTAGGACCAGAATCTGCATGGGATTCAACTCCATTTCTGACTGGGAAACAAACACTAGCTCTCCTTACAAGAAATACACTCTGCTTTTGAGAAAAGAGCACTCTTCTACTCTACTGTGTTTCCTATGGGGTCTGAACAGTGAGCTTGCTCAGAACAAAAGAACTGTGCTTCCTACACACACGGGCCATATCTAATTCAACTCTGCTTAGGAAACTGACAAGAACAGTAGCTCCTCTTCAGTCCAATATACTGTACTTGCTGGGAACAGACGCCAGTGCTATTTGCACTGTTTATGGTAATGGGAACTCAATTGTGACTTTCCTTAGTAGAAAACAACTCTTGCTTGTAGGACTGAAAACTGCATGTGATTCAACTCCATTTAGAACTGGGAAATAAACGCTAGCTCACCTTACAAGAAAGAGACTCTGCTTTTGAGAAAAGAGCACTGTTCTACTCTACTGTGTTTCCTATGGGGTCCGAACAGCGAGCATGCTCAGAACAAAAGAACTGTGCTTCCTACACACACAGGCCATATCTAGTTCAACCCTGCTTAGGAAACTGACAAGAAGAGTACCTCCTCTTTAGAACAATACACTGTACTAGCTGGGAACAGACGTGAGTGCTATTTGCACTCTGTATGACAATAGGATCGCAATAGTGACTTTCCTTACCAGAAAACGACTCTTGCTCGTAGGACCAAAAACTGCATGTTTCTCAACTCCATTTAGGACTGGGAAACAAATGCTATCTCGCCTTACAAAAAACACACTCTGCTTTTGAGAAAGGAGCACTCTTCGAATCTACTGTGTTTCCTATAGGGCCAGAACAGTGAGCTTGCTCAGAACAAAAGAACTGTGCTTCCTACATACACAGGCCATATCCAGTTCAACACTGCTTAGGAAACTGACAAGATCAGTATCTCCTCTTCAGTCCAATACAAGGTACTTTCTGGGTACAGACGCGAGTGCTATTTGCACTGTCTATGGCAATGGGAGCACAATAGTGACTTTCCTTACAAGAAAACAACTCTTGCTCGTAGGAACAGAAACTGCATGGGATTCAACTCCATTTAGGACTGGGAAACAAACCCTAGCTCGCCTTACAAGAAACACACTCTGCTTTTGCGAAAAGAGCACTCTTCTACTCTACTGTGTTTCCTATAGGGCCAGAACAGTGAGCTTGCTCAGAACAAAAGAACTGTGCTTCCTACACACGGGCCATATCTAGTTCAACTCTGCTTAGCAAACGACAAGGACAGTCGCTCCTGTTCAGTCCAATACACTATAAATGCTGGGAACAGTCGCCAGTGCTATTTGCCCTGTGTATGACAATGGGAGCACAATAGTGACTCTTCTTTCTAGAAAACAACTCTTGTTCGTAGGAACAGAAACCGCATGGGATTCAACTCCATTTCGGACTGGGAAACAAACCATAGCTCGCCTTACGAGAGACACACTCTGCTTTTGCGAAAAGAGCACTGTTCTACTCTACTGTGTTTCCTATAGGGCAGAACAGTGAGCTTGCTCAAAACAAAAGAAGGGTGCTTCCTACACACACGGGCCATATCTCGTTCAACTCTGCTTAGCAAACTGACAAGGACAGTAGCTCCACTTCAGTCCAATACACTGTAAATGCTGGGAACGGTCGCCAGTGCTATTTGCACTTTGTATGACAATGGGAGCACAATAGTGACTCTTCTTTCTAGACAACAACTCTTGCTTGTAGGACCAGAAACTGTATGTGATTCAACTCCATTTAGGACTGGGAAACAAACGCTAGCTCGCCTTACAAGAAACACACTCTGCTTTTGAGAAAAGTGCACTCATCTACTCTACTGTTCTGCCAATGGGGTCCGAACAGTGAGCTTGCTCATAATAAAAGAACTGTGCCTCGTACACTCACGGGCCATATCTAGTACAACTCTGCTTAGGAAACTTACAAGAAGAGTATCTCCTCTTCAGTCCAATACACGGTACTTCCTGGGAACAGACGCGAGTGCTATTTCCACTGTGTATAGCAATGGGAGCGCAATAGTCACTATTCTTACCAGAAAACAACTCCTGCTCGTAGGACCAGACACTGCATGTGATTCAAATCCATTTAGGACTGGGAATCAAACGCTAGCTTGACTTACAAGAAACTCACTCTGCTTTTGAGAAAAGAGCAGTCTTCTACTCTAATGTGTTTCTTATAGGGCCAGAAGAGTGAGGTTTCTCAGAACAAAAGAACTGTGCTTCCTACACACACGGGCCATATCTAGTTGAACTCTGCTTAGGAAACTGACAAGAACAGTAGATCCTCTTCAGTCCAATACACTGTACATGCTGGGAACAGACACCAGTGCTATTTGCCTTGTGCATGGCAATGGGAGCGCAATAGTGACTCTTCTTACCAGAAAACAACTCTTGCTCTTAGGACCAGAAACTAAATGGTATTAAACTCCATTTAGGATTGGGAAACAAATGCGAGCTCACCTTACAAGAAACACACTCTGCTTTTGAGAAAAGATCACTCTTCTACTCTATTGTTTTTCCTATAGGGCCAGAACAGTGAGCTTGCTCAGAACAAAAGAACTGTGCTTCCTACACACACGGGTCATATCTAGTTTAACTGTGCTTAGGAAACTGACAAGAACAGTAGATTCTCTTCAGTCCAATACACTGTACTTGCTGGGAACAGACGCGAGTACTATTTGTACTGTGTATGGCAATGGAGCACAATAGTGACTCTTCTTACCAGAAAACAACTCTTTGTCGTAGGACCTGAAACTGCATGTGATCAACTCCATTTAGGACTGGAAAACAAATGCTAGATCACCTTACAAGCAACACACTCTGCTTTTGAGAAACGATCACTCTTCTACTCTACTGTGTTTCCTATAGTGCCAGAAAGTGAGCTTGCTCAGAACAAAAGAACTGTGCTTCCTACACACACGGGCATATCTAGGTCAATTCTGCTTAGGAAACTGACAAGAACAGTAGATCCTCTTCAGTCCAAAACAATGTACATGGTGGGAACAGATGCCAGTGCTATTTGCCTTGTGTATGACAATGGGAGCGCAATAGTGACTCTTCTTAACAGAAAACAACTCTTGCTCGTAGACCAGAAACTGCATGTGATTCAACTCCATTTAGGACAGGGAAACAAACGCTAGCTCACCTTACAAGAAACACACTATGCTTTTGAGAAAAGAGCACTCTTCTACTCTACTTTAAAACAGTGAGCTTGCTCAGAACAAAAAAACTGTGCTTCCTACACACATGGCCATATCTAGTTCAATTCTACTTGGGAAACTGACAAGAATAGTAGATCCTCTTCAGTCCAATACACTGTACTTGCTAAGAACAGACGTGAGTGCTATTTGCACTGTGTATGGCAATGGGAATGCAATAGTGACTCTTCTTACCAGAAAACAACTCTTGCTCGTAGGACCAGAAACTGCATGGGATTCAACTCCATTTCTGACTGGGAAACAAACACTAGCTTGCCTTACAAGAAACACACTCTGCTTTTGAGAAAAGAACACTCTTCTATTCTACTGTGTTTCCTATGGGATCCGAACAGTGAGATTGCTGAGAACAAAAGAACTGTGCTTCCTACACACACAGGCCATATCTAGTTCAACTCTGCTTAGGAAACTGACAAGAACAGTACATCCTCTTCAGTCCAATACACTGTACTTGCTGGGAACAGACGCGAGTGCTATTTGCCCTGTGTATGACATTGGGAGCGCAATAGTGACTCTTCTTACCAGAAAACAACTCTTGCTCATAGAACCAGAAACTGCATGTGATTCAACTCCATTTAGGACTGGGAAACAAACGCTAGCTCGCCTTACAGGAAACACACTCTGCTTTTGAGAAAAGGTCACTCTTCTACTCTACTGTGTTTCCTATGGTGTCCGAACAGTGAGCTTGCTCAGAAGAAAAGAACTCTGCTTCCTACACACGGGCCATATCTAGTTCAACTCTGCTTAGGCAACTGACAAGAACATTAGCTCCTCTTCAGTCCAATACACTGTACTTGCTGGGTACAGACACGAGTGCTATTTGCACTGTGTATGGCAATGGGAGCACAATAGTGACTTTCCTTAAAAGAAAACAATTCTTGCTTGTAGAACCAGAAACTGCATGATATTCAACGCGATTTAGGACTGGGAAACAAACGCTAGCTTGCCTTACAAGAAACACACTCTGCTTTTGAGAAAAGAGCACTCTTCTACTCTACTGTGTTTCCTATGGGTTCCGAACAGTGAGCTTGCTCTGAACAAAAGAACTGAGCTTCCTACACACACGGCCATATCTAGTTCAATTCTGCTTAGGAAACTGACAAAAAACAGTAGCTCCTCTTCAGTCCAATACACTGTACATGCTGGGAACAGACGCCAGTGCTATTTGCCCTGTGTATGACAATGGGAGCACAATAGTGACTCTTCTTACCAGAAAACATCTCTTGCACGTTGGACTAGAAACTGCATGTGATTCAACTCATTTAGGACTGGAAAACAAACGCTAGCTCGCCTTACAAGAAACACACTCTACTTTTGAGAAAAGAACACTCTTCTACTCTGCTGTGTTTCCTATAGGGCCAAAACAGTGAGCTTGCTCAGAACAAAATAATGTGCTTCCTACACACAGGGCCATATCTAGTTCAATTCTGCTTAGGAAACTGACAAGAACAGTAGATCCCCTTCAGTCCAATACACTGTACATGCTGGGAACAGACGCCAGTGCTATTTGCACTGTGTATGACAATGGGAGCACAATAGTGACTCTTCTTACCAGAAAACAGCTCTTGCTCGTAGGACCATAAACTGCATGGGATTCACCTCCATTTAGGACTGGGAAACAAACGCTAGCTCTCCTTACAAGAAACACACTCTGCTTTTGAGAAAAGAGCACTATTCTACTCTAATGTGTTTCCTATATGGCCAGAACAGTGAGCTTGCTCAGAACAAAAGAACTGTGCTTCCTACACACACAGCCATATCTAGTTCAACTCTGCTTAGAAAACTGACAAGAACAGTAGATCCTCTTCAGTGCAATACACTGTACATGCTGGGAACAGACGCCAGTGCTATTTGCCCTGTGTATGACAATGGAAGTGCAGTAGTGACTCTTCTTACCAGAAAACAACTCTTGCTCGTAGGACCAGAATCTGCATGTGATTCAACTCCATTTAGGACAGGGAAACAAACGCTAGCTTGCCTTACAAGAAACACACTCTGCTTTTGAGAAAAGAGCAGTATTCTACTCTAATGTGTTTCCTATAGGGCCAGAACATTGAGCTTGCTAAGAACAAAAGAACTGTGCTTCCTACACACACGGGCAATATCTAGTTCAACTCTGCTTAGGAATCTGACAAGAACAGTAGCTCCTCTTTAGTACAATACACTGTACTTGCTGGGAAAAGGCACGTGTGCTATTTCCACTGTGTATGAGAAAGGGAGTGAATAGTGACTTTCCTTACCAGAAAACAACTCTTGTTCGTGGGACCAAAAACTGCATGTGATTCAACTCCATTTAGGACTGGGGAACAAACGTAACCTCTCCTTACAAGAAACACCCTCGGCTTTTGAGAAAAGAGCACTCTTCTACTCTACTGTGTTTCCTATAGGGCCAAAAGAGAGAGCTTGCTCAGGACAAAAGAACTGTGCTTCATACACACACAGCCTTATCTAGTTCAATTCTGCTTAGGAAACTGACAATAACAGTAGATCCTCTTCAATCCAATACACTGTACATGCTGGGAACAGACGCCAGTGCTATTTGCCCTGTGTATGACAATGGGAGCGCAATAGTGACTCTTCTTACCAAAAAAACAACTCTTGCTCGTAGGACCAGAAACTGCATGTGATTCAACTCCATTTAGGACTGGGAAACAAACACTAGCTCGCCTTACAAGAAACACACTCTGCTTTTGAGAAAGGAGCACTCTTCTACTCTACTGTGTTTCCTATGGGGTCCGAACACTCAGCTTGCTCAGAACAAAAGAACTGTGCTTCCTACACACACGGGCCATATCTAGTTCAACTCTGCTTAGGAGACTGACAAGAACAGTATATCCTCTTCAGTCCAATACACTGTACATGCTGGGAAAAGACGCCAGTGCTATTTGGCCTGTGTATGACAATGGGAGCGCAATAGTGACTCTTCTTACCAGAAAACATCTCTTGCTCGTTGGACCAGAAACTGCATGTGATTCAAATCCATTTAGGACAGGGAAACAAATGCTAGCTCGCCTTACAAGAAACACACTATGCTTTTGAGAAAAGGGCACTCTTCTACTCTACGGTGTTTCCTATGGGGTCTGAACAGCGAGCTTGCTCAGAACAAAAGAACTGTGCTTCCTACACACACGGGCAATATCTAGTTCAACTATGCTTAGGAAACTGACAAGAACAGTAGCTCCTCTTCAGTCCAATACACTGTACTTGATGGGAACAGACGCGAGTGCTATTTGCACTGTGTATGGCAATAGGAGCACAATAGTTTCTCTTCTTACCAGAAAACAACTCTTGCTCGTTGGACGAAAAACTGCATGGGATTCAACTACATTTAGGACTGGAAAACAAACGCTAGCTCTCCTTACAAGAAACACACTCTGCTTTTGAGAAAAGAGCACTCTTCTACTCTACTGTGTTTCTTATGGGGTCCGAACAGTGAGCTTACTCAGAACAAAAGAACTGTGCTTACTACACACACGGTCCATCTCTAGTTCAACTCTGCTTAGGAAACTGACAAGAACAATACCTCCTCTTCAGTAAAATACACTGTACTTGCTGGGATCAGACGCGAGTGCTCTTTGCACTGTGCACGGCAATGGGAGCACAATAGTGACTTTCCTTACGAGAAAACAACTCTTGCTCGTGGGACCAACAACTGCATGTGATTCAACTCGATTTAGGACTGGAAAACAAAGGCTAGCTGGCCTTACAAGCAACACACTCTGCTTTGAGAAAAGAGCACTCTTCTACTCTACTGTGTTTCCTATAGGGCCAGAACAGTGAGCTTGCTCAGAACAAAAGAACTGTGCTTCCTACACACACACGGCCATATCTAGTTCAATTCTGCTTAGGAAACTGACAAGAACAGTAGATCCTCTTCAGTCCAATACACTGTACGTGCTGGGAACAGACGACAGTGCTATTTGCTTTTTGTATGACAATGGGATCACAATAGTGACTCTTCTTACCAGAAAACAACTATTGCTCGTAGGACCAGAAACTGCATGTGATTCAACTCCATTTAGGACTGGGAAACAAACGCTAGCTCGCCTTACAAGAAACACACTCTGCTTTTTAGGAAAGAGCAATCTTCTACTCTAATGTGTTTCCTATGGGGTCCGAAGAGTGAGCTTGCTCATAACAAAAGAACTGTGCTTCTTACACACACGGGCATATCTAGTTCAACTCTGCTTAGGAGACTGACAAGAACAGTATATCCTCTTCAGTCCAATACACTGTACATGCTGGGAACAGACGACAGTTCTATTTGCCCTGTGTATGACAATGGGAGCACAATAGTGACTCTTCTTACCAGAAAACAACTCTTGCTCATTGGACCAGAAACTGCATGTGATTCAAATCCATTTAGGACAGGGAAACAAACGCTAGCTCGCCTTACAAGAAACACACTATGCTTTTGAGAAAAGGGCACTCTTCAACTCTACGGTGTTTCCTATGGGGTCCGAACAGCGAGCTTGCTCAGAACAAAAGAACTGTGCTTCTTACACACACGGGCCATATCTAGTTCAACTATGCTTAGGAAACTGACAAGAACAGTAGCTCCTCTTCAGTCCAATACACTGTACTTGATGGGAACAGAGGCGAGTCCTATTTGCACTGTGTGTGGCAATGGGAGCACAATAGTGTCTCTTCTTACGAGAAAACAACTCTTGCTCGTTGGACCAGAAACTGCATGTGATTCAAATCCATTTAGGACAGGGAAACAAACGCTAGCTCGCCTTACAAGAAACACACTATGCTTTTGAGAAAAGGGCACTCTTCTACTCTACGGTGTTTCCTATTGGGTCCGAACAGCGAGCTTGCTCAGAACAAAAGAACTGTGCTTCCTACACACACGGCCCATATCTAGTTCAACTCTGCTTAGGAAACTGACAAGAACAGGAGCTCCTCTTAAGTCCAATACACTGTACATGCTGGGAACAGATGCCTGTGCTATATGACCTGTGTATGAAATGGGAGCACACTAGTGACTCTTCTTACCAGAAAACAACTCTTGCTCGTAGGACCACAAACTGCATGTGATTCAACTCCATTTAGGACTGAGAAACAAACGCTATCTCGCCTTACAAGAAACACACTCTGCTTTTGAGAAAAGGGCACTCTTCCACTCTACTGTATTTCCTATGAGGTCCGAACAGTGAGCTTGCTCAGAGGAAAAGAACTGTGCTTCCTACACACACGGCCATAGCTAGTTCAATTCTGCTTAGGAAACTGACAAGAACAGTAGATCCTCTTCCGTCCAATACAGTGTACATGCTGGGAACAGACGACAGTGCTATTTGCTTTTTGTATGACAATGGGAGCACAATAGTGACTCTTCTTACCAGAAAACAACTATTGCTCGTAGGACCAGAAACTGCATGTGATTCAACTCCATTTAGGACTGGGAAACAAACACTAGCTCGTCTTACAAGAAACACACTCTGCTTTTTAGGAAAGAGCACTCTTCTACTCTAATGTGTTTCCTATGGGGTCCGAACTGTGAGCTTGCTCAGAACAAAAGAACTGTGCTTCCTACACACACAGTCCATATCTAGTTCAATTCTGCTTAGGAAACTGACAAGAACAGTAGATCCTCTTCCGTCCAATACACTGTACATGCTGGGAACCGACGCCAGTGCTATTTGCCCTGTGTATGACAATGGGAGCACAATAGTGACTCTTGATACCAGAAAACAACTCTTGCTCGTAGGACCAGAAACTGCATGGGATTCAACTCCATTTAGGACTGGGAAACAAACGCTAGCTCGCCTTACAAGAAACACACTCTGCTTTTGAGAAAAGGGCACTATTCTACTCTAATGTGTTTCCTATATGGCAAGAACAGTGAGGTTGCTCAGAAAAAAAGAACTGTGCTTCCTACACACACGGCCATAGCTAGTTCAACTCTGCTTAGGAAACTGACAAGAACAGTAGATACTCTTTAATCCAATACAGTGTACATGCTGGGAACAGACGCCAGTGCTATTTGCCCTGTGTATGACAATGGGAGCGCAATAGTGACTCTTCTTACCAGAAAACAACTCTTGCTCGTGGGACCAAAAATTTCATGTGATTCAACTAAATTTAGGACTGAGAAACAAACGCTAGCTCGCTTTAAATGAAACATACTCTGCTTTTGAGAAAAGAGCACTCTTCTACTCTACTGTGTTTCCTATTGGTTCCGAACATTGAGCTTGCTCAGAACAAAAGAACTGTGCTTCCTACACACACGGCCATATCTAGTTCAACTCTGCTTAGGAAACTGACAAGAACAGTAGCTCCTCTTCAGTCCAATACACTGTACATGCTGGGAACAGACGCCAGTGCTATTTGCCCTGTGTATGACAGTGGTAGCGCAATAGTGACTCTTCTTACTAGAAAACAACTCTTGCTCGTAGGACCAGAATATGCATGTGATTCAGCTCCCATTTAGGACTGGGAAACAAACGCTAGCTCGCCTTACAGGAAACACACTCTGTTTTGAGAAAAGAGCACTCTTCTACTCTACTGTGTTTCCTCTGGGGTCCGAACAGTGAGCTTGCTCAGAACAAAAGAACTGTGCTTCCTACATACACGGGCCATATATAGTTTCACTCTGCTTAGGAAACTGACAAGAACAGTAGCTCCTCTTCAGTCCAATACACTGTACTTGCTGGGAACAGATGCGAGTGCTGTTTGCACTGTGTATGTCTATGGGAGCACAATAGTGACTTTCCTTACCAGAAAACAACTCTTACTCGTGGGACAAACTACTGCATGTGATTCAACTCCATTTAGGGTTAGAAAACAAACGCTAGCTCGCCTTACAAGAAACACACTCTACTTTTGAGAAAAGAACACTCTTCCACTCTGCTGTGTTTCCTATAGGGCCAAAACAGTGAGCTTGCTCAGAACAAAAAAACTGTGCTTCCTACACACATGGCCATATCTAGTTCAATTCTGCTTAGGAAACTGACAAGAACAGTAGATCCCCTTCAGTCCAATACACTGTATATGCTGGGAACAGACGCCAGTGCAATTTGCACTGTGTATGACAATGGGAGCACAATAGTGACTCTTCTTACCAGAAAACAGCTCTTGCTCGTAGGACCAGACACTGCATGTGATTCAACTCCATTTAGGACTGGGAAACAAACGCAAGCTCTCCTTACAAGAAACACACTCTGCTTTTCAGAAAAGAGCACTCTTCTACTCTAATGTGTTTCCTATGGGGTCCGAAAAGTGAGCTTGCTCAGAACAAAAGAACTGTGCTTCCTGCACACACGGGCCATATCTAGTTCAACTCTGCTTAGGAATCTGACAAGAACAGTAGCTCCTCTTCAGTCCAATACACATTACTTGCTGGGAACAGACGCGAGTGCTATTTGCAGTGTGTATGGCAATGGGAGCGCAATAGTGACTCTTCTTACCAGAAAACAACTCTTGCTCATAGGACGAAAAACTGCATGGGATTCAACTACATTTAGGACTGGGAAACAAACGCTAGCTCACCTTACAAGAAACACACTCTGCTTTTGAGAGAAGAGCACTCTTCTACTCTACTGTGTTTTCATTGGGGTCTGAACAGTGAGCTTGCTCAGAACAAAAGAACTGTGCTTCCTACACACACGGTCCATATCTAGTTCAACTCTGCTTAGGAAACTGACAAGAACAATACCTAATCTTCAGTACAATACACTGTACTTGCTGGGATCAGACGCGAGTGCTCTTTGCACTGTGCATGGCAATGGGAGCACAATAGTGACTTTCCTTACCAGAAAATAACTCTTGCTCGTGGGACCAACAACTGCATGTGATTCAACTCCATTTAGGACTGGAAAACAAAGGCTAGCTCGCCTTACAAGCAACACACTCTGCTTTTGAGAAAAGAGCACTCTTCCACTCTACTGTGTTTCCTATAGGGCCAGAACAGTGAGCTTGCTCAGAACAAAAGAACTGTGCTTCCTACACACACGGCCATATCTAGTTCAATTCTGCTTAGGAAACTGACAAGAACAGTAGATCCTCTTCCGTCCAATACAGTGTACATGCTGGGAACAGACGACAGTGCTATTTGCTTTTTGTATGACAATGGGAGCACAATAGTGACTCTTCTTACCAGAAAACAACTATTGCTCGTAGGACCAGAAACTGCATGTGATTCAACTCCATTTAGTACTGGGAAACAAACACTAGCTCGCCTTACAGGAAACACACTCTATTTTGAGAAAAGAGCACTCTTCTACTCTACTGTGTTTCCTCTGGGGTCCGAACAGTGAGCTTGCTCAGAACAAAAGAACTGTGCTTCCTACATACACGGGCCATATATAGTTTCACTCTGCTTAGGAAACTGACAAGAACAGTAGCTCCTCTTCAGTCCAATACACTGTACTTGCTGGGAACAGATGCGAGTGCTATTTGCACTGTGTATGGCTATGGGAGCACAATAGTGACTTTCCTTACCAGAAAACAACTCTTACTCGTGGGACAAACTACTGCATGTGATTCAACTCCATTTAGGGTTAGAAAACAAACGCTAGCTCGCCTTACAAGAAACACACTCTACTTTTGAGAAAAGAACACTCTTCCACTCTGCTGTGTTTCCTATAGGGCCAAAACAGTGAGCTTGCTCAGAACAAAAAAACTGTGCTTCCTACACACATGGCCATATCTAGTTCAATTCTGCTTAGGAAACTGACAAGAACAGTAGATCTCCTTCAGTCCAATACACTGTACATGCTGGGAACAGACGCCAGTGCAATTTGCACTGTGTATGACAATGGGAGCGCAATAGTGACTCTTCTTACCAGAAAACAGCTCTTGCTCGTAGGACCAGACACTGCATGTGATTCAACTCCATTTAGGACTGGGAAACAAACGCAAGCTCTCCTTACAAGAAACACACTCTGCTTTTCAGAAAAGAGCACTCTTCTACTCTAATGTGTTTCCTATGGGGTCCGAAAAGTGAGCTTGCTCAGAACAAAAGAACTGTGCTTCCTGCACACACGGGCCATATCTAGTTCAACTCTGCTTAGGAATCTGACAAGAACAGTAGCTCCTCTTCAGTCCAATACACATTACTTGCTGGGAACAGACGCGAGTGCTATTTGCAGTGTGTATGGCAATGGGAGCGCAATAGTGACTCTTCTTACCAGAAAACAACTCTTGCTCATAGGACGAAAAACTGCATGGGATTCAACTACATTTAGGACTGGGAAACAAACGCTAGCTCACCTTACAAGAAACACACTCTGCTTTTGAGAGAAGAGCACTCTTCTACTCTACTGTGTTTTCATTGGGGTCTGAACAGTGAGCTTGCTCAGAACAAAAGAACTGTGCTTCCTACACACACGGTCCATATCTAGTTCAACTCTGCTTAGGAAACTGACAAGAACAATACCTAATCTTCAGTACAATACACTGTACTTGCTGGGATCAGACGCGAGTGCTCTTTGCACTGTGCATGGCAATGGGAGCACAATAGTGACTTTCCTTACCAGAAAATAACTCTTGCTCGTGGGACCAACAACTGCATGTGATTCAACTGCATTTAGGACTGGAAAACAAAGGCTAGCTCGCCTTACAAGCAACACACTCTGCTTTTGAGAAAAGCGCACTCTTCCACTCTACTGTGTTTCCTATAGGGCCAGAACAGTGAGCTTGCTCAGAACAAAAGAACTGTGCTTCCTACACACACGGCCATATCTAGTTCAATTCTGCTTAGGAAACTGACAAGAACAGTAGATCCTCTTCCGTCCAATACAGTGTACATGCTGGGAACAGACGACAGTGCTATTTGCTTTTTGTATGACAATGGGAGCACAATAGTGACTCTTCTTACCAGAAAACAACTATTGCTCGTAGGACCAGAAACTGCATGTGATTCAACTCCATTTAGGACTGGGAAACAAACACTAGCTCGCCTTACAGGAAACACACTCTATTTTGAGAAAAGAGCACTCTTCTACTCTACTGTGTTTCCTCTGGGGTCCGAACAGTGAGCTTGCTCAGAACAAAAGAACTGTGCTTCCTACATACACGGGCCATATATAGTTTCACTCTGCTTAGGAAACTGACAAGAACAGTAGCTCCTCTTCAGTCCAATACACTGTACTTGCTGGGAACAGATGCGAGTGCTATTTGCACTGTGTATGGCTATGGGAGCACAATAGTGACTTTCCTTACCAGAAAACAACTCTTACTCGTGGGACAAACTACTGCATGTGATTCAACTCCATTTAGGGTTAGAAAACAAACGCTAGCTCGCCTTACAAGAAACACACTCTACTTTTGAGAAAAGAACACTCTTCCACTCTGCTGTGTTTCCTATAGGGCCAAAACAGTGAGCTTGCTCAGAACAAAAAAACTGTGCTTCCTACACACATGGCCATATCTAGTTCAATTCTGCTTAGGAAACTGACAAGAACAGTAGATCTCCTTCAGTCCAATACACTGTACATGCTGGGAACAGACGCCAGTGCAATTTGCACTGTGTATGACAATGGGAGCACAATAGTGACTCTTCTTACCAGAAAACAGCTCTTGCTCGTAGGACCAGACACTGCATGTGATTCAACTCCATTTAGGACTGGGAAACAAACGCAAGCTCTCCTTACAAGAAACACACTCTGCTTTTCAGAAAAGAGCACTCTTCTACTCTAATGTGTTTCCTATGGGGTCCGAAAAGTGAGCTTGCTCAGAACAAAAGAACTGTGCTTCCTGCACACACGGGCCATATCTAGTTCAACTCTGCTTAGGAATCTGACAAGAACAGTAGCTCCTCTTCAGTCCAATACACATTACTTGCTGGGAACAGACGCGAGTGCTATTTGCAGTGTGTATGGCAATGGGAGCGCAATAGTGACTCTTCTTACCAGAAAACAACTCTTGCTCATAGGACGAAAAACTGCATGGGATTCAACTACATTTAGGACTGGGAAACAAACGCTAGCTCACCTTACAAGAAACACACTCTGCTTTTGAGAGAAGAGCACTCTTCTACTCTACTGTGTTTTCATTGGGGTCTGAACAGTGAGCTTGCTCAGAACAAAAGAACTGTGCTTCCTACACACACGGTCCATATCTAGTTCAACTCTGCTTAGGAAACTGACAAGAACAATACCTAATCTTCAGTACAATACACTGTACTTGCTGGGATCAGACGCGAGTGCTCTTTGCACTGTGCATGGCAATGGGAGCACAATAGTGACTTTCCTTACCAGAAAATAACTCTTGCTCGTGGGACCAACAACTGCATGTGATTCAACTGCATTTAGGACTGGAAAACAAAGGCTAGCTCGCCTTACAAGCAACACACTCTGCTTTTGAGAAAAGCGCACTCTTCCACTCTACTGTGTTTCCTATAGGGCCAGAACAGTGAGCTTGCTCAGAACAAAAGAACTGTGCTTCCTACACACACGGCCATATCTAGTTCAATTCTGCTTAGGAAACTGACAAGAACAGTAGATCCTCTTCCGTCCAATACAGTGTACATGCTGGGAACAGACGACAGTGCTATTTGCTTTTTGTATGACAATGGGAGCACAATAGTGACTCTTCTTACCAGAAAACAACTATTGCTCGTAGGACCAGAAACTGCATGTGATTCAACTCCATTTAGGACTGGGAAACAAACACTAGCTCGTCTTACAAGAAACACACTCTGCTTTTTAGGAAAGAGCACTCTTCTACTCTAATGTGTTTCCTATGGGGTCCGAACTGTGAGCTTGCTCAGAACAAAAGAACTGTGCTTCCTACACACACAGTCCATATCTAGTTCAATTCTGCTTAGGAAACTGACAAGAACAGTAGATCCTCTTCCGTCCAATACACTGTACATGCTGGGAACCGACGCCAGTGCTATTTGCCCTGTGTATGACAATGGGAGCACAATAGTGACTCTTGATACCAGAAAACAACTCTTGCTCGTAGGACCAGAAACTGCATGGGATTCAACTCCATTTAGGACTGGGAAACAAACGCTAGCTCGCCTTACAAGAAACACACTCTGCTTTTGAGAAAAGGGCACTATTCTACTCTAATGTGTTTCCTATATGGCAAGAACAGTGAGGTTGCTCAGAAAAAAAGAACTGTGCTTCCTACACACACGGCCATAGCTAGTTCAACTCTGCTTAGGAAACTGACAAGAACAGTAGATACTCTTTAATCCAATACAGTGTACATGCTGGGAACAGACGCCAGTGCTATTTGCCCTGTGTATGACAATGGGAGCGCAATAGTGACTCTTCTTACCAGAAAACAACTCTTGCTCGTGGGACCAAAAATTTCATGTGATTCAACTAAATTTAGGACTGAGAAACAAACGCTAGCTCGCTTTAAATGAAACATACTCTGCTTTTGAGAAAAGAGCACTCTTCTACTCTACTGTGTTTCCTATTGGTTCCGAACATTGAGCTTGCTCAGAACAAAAGAACTGTGCTTCCTACACACACGGCCATATCTAGTTCAACTCTGCTTAGGAAACTGACAAGAACAGTAGCTCCTCTTCAGTCCAATACACTGTACATGCTGGGAACAGACGCCAGTGCTATTTGCCCTGTGTATGACAGTGGTAGCGCAATAGTGACTCTTCTTACTAGAAAACAACTCTTGCTCGTAGGACCAGAATATGCATGTGATTCAACTCCCATTTAGGACTGGGAAACAAACGCTAGCTCGCCTTACAGGAAACACACTCTGTTTTGAGAAAAGAGCACTCTTCTACTCTACTGTGTTTCCTCTGGGGTCCGAACAGTGAGCTTGCTCAGAACAAAAGAACTGTGCTTCCTACATACACGGGCCATATATAGTTTCACTCTGCTTAGGAAACTGACAAGAACAGTAGCTCCTCTTCAGTCCAATACACTGTACTTGCTGGGAACAGATGCGAGTGCTGTTTGCACTGTGTATGTCTATGGGAGCACAATAGTGACTTTCCTTACCAGAAAACAACTCTTACTCGTGGGACAAACTACTGCATGTGATTCAACTCCATTTAGGGTTAGAAAACAAACGCTAGCTCGCCTTACAAGAAACACACTCTACTTTTGAGAAAAGAACACTCTTCCACTCTGCTGTGTTTCCTATAGGGCCAAAACAGTGAGCTTGCTCAGAACAAAAAAACTGTGCTTCCTACACACATGGCCATATCTAGTTCAATTCTGCTTAGGAAACTGACAAGAACAGTAGATCCCCTTCAGTCCAATACACTGTATATGCTGGGAACAGACGCCAGTGCAATTTGCACTGTGTATGACAATGGGAGCACAATAGTGACTCTTCTTACCAGAAAACAGCTCTTGCTCGTAGGACCAGACACTGCATGTGATTCAACTCCATTTAGGACTGGGAAACAAACGCAAGCTCTCCTTACAAGAAACACACTCTGCTTTTCAGAAAAGAGCACTCTTCTACTCTAATGTGTTTCCTATGGGGTCCGAAAAGTGAGCTTGCTCAGAACAAAAGAACTGTGCTTCCTGCACACACGGGCCATATCTAGTTCAACTCTGCTTAGGAATCTGACAAGAACAGTAGCTCCTCTTCAGTCCAATACACATTACTTGCTGGGAACAGACGCGAGTGCTATTTGCAGTGTGTATGGCAATGGGAGCGCAATAGTGACTCTTCTTACCAGAAAACAACTCTTGCTCATAGGACGAAAAACTGCATGGGATTCAACTACATTTAGGACTGGGAAACAAACGCTAGCTCACCTTACAAGAAACACACTCTGCTTTTGAGAGAAGAGCACTCTTCTACTCTACTGTGTTTTCATTGGGGTCTGAACAGTGAGCTTGCTCAGAACAAAAAAACTGTGCTTCCTACACACACGGTCCATATCTAGTTCAACTCTGCTTAGGAAACTGACAAGAACAATACCTAATCTTCAGTACAATACACTGTACTTGCTGGGATCAGACGCGAGTGCTCTTTGCACTGTGCATGGCAATGGGAGCACAATAGTGACTTTCCTTACCAGAAAATAACTCTTGCTCGTGGGACCAACAACTGCATGTGATTCAACTGCATTTAGGACTGGAAAACAAAGGCTAGCTCGCCTTACAAGCAACACACTCTGCTTTTGAGAAAAGAGCACTCTTCCACTCTACTGTGTTTCCTATAGGGCCAGAACAGTGAGCTTGCTCAGAACAAAAGAACTGTGCTTCCTACACACACGGCCATATCTAGTTCAATTCTGCTTAGGAAACTGACAAGAACAGTAGATCCTCTTCCGTCCAATACAGTGTACATGCTGGGAACAGACGACAGTGCTATTTGCTTTTTGTATGACAATGGGAGCACAATAGTGACTTTCCTTACCAGAAAACAACTATTGCTCGTAGGACCAGAAACTGCATGTGATTCAACTCCATTTAGTACTGGGAAACAAACACTAGCTCGCCTTACAAGAAACACACTCTGCTTTTTAGGAAAGAGCACTCTTCTACTCTAATGTGTTTCCTATGGGGTCCGAACTGTGAGCTTGCTCAGAACAAAAGAACTGTGCTTCCTACACACACAGTCCATATCTAGTTCAACTCTGCTTAGGAAACTGACAAGAACAGTAGATCCCCTTCAGTCCAATACACTGTACATGCTGGGAACCAACGCCAGTGCTATTTGCACTGTGTATGACAATGGGAGCACAATAGTGACTCTTCTTACCAGAAAACCGCTCTTGCTCGTAGGACCAGAAACTGCATGTGATTCAACTCCATTTAGGACTGGGAAACAAATGCAAGATCTCCTTACAAGAAACATACTCTGCTTTTTAGAAAAGAGCACTCTTCTACTCTAATGTGTTTCCTATGGGATCCGAAAAGTGAGCTTGCTCAGAAAAAAAGAACTGAGCTTCCTACACACACGGGCTATATCTAGTTCAACTCTGCTTAGGAAACTGACAAGAAGAGTAGCTCCTCTTCAGTCCAATACACTGTATTTGCTGGGAACAGACTCCCGTGCTATTTGTCCTGTGTATGACCGTGGGAGCACAATAGTGACTCTTCTTACCAGAAAACAATTCTTGCTTGTAAGACCAGAAACTGCATGTGATTCCACTCCCATTTAGGACTGGGAAACAAACGCTAGCTCGCCTTACAAGAAACACACTCTGCTTTTGAGAAACGATCACTCTTCTACTCTACTGTGTTTCTTATAGGGCCAGAACAGTGAGCATGCTCACAGCAAGAGAACTGTGCTTCCTACACACATGGCCATATCCAGTTCAATTTTGCTTAGGAAACTGACAAGAACAGTAGATCCTCTTCAGTGCAATACACTACATGCTGGGAACAGATGCCAGTGCTATTTGCACTGTGTATGGCAATGGGAGCGCAAGAGTGACTCTTCTTACCAGAAAACAACTCTTGCTCGTTGGACCAGAAACTGCATGTGATTCAAATCCATTTAGGACAGGGAAACAAACGCTAGCTCGCCCTACAAGAAAGACACTATGCTTTTGAGAAAAGGGCACTCTTCTACTCTACGGTGTTTTCTATGGGGTCCGAACAGCGAGCTTGCTCAGAACTAAAGAACTGTGCTTCCTACACACACGGGCCATATCTAGTTCAACTATGCTTAGGAAACTGACAAGAACAGTAGCTTCTCTTCAGTCCAATACACTGTACTTGATGGGAACAGACGCGAGTCCTATTTGCACTGTGTGTGGCAATGGGAGCACAATAGTGACTCTTCTTACCAGAAAAAAACTCTTGCTTGTAGGACCAAAAACTGCATGTGATTCAACTCCATTTAGGACTGGGAAACAAACGCTAGATTGACTTACAAGAAACACTCTGCTTTTGAGAATAGAGCACTCTTCTACTCTACTATGTTTCCTATATGGCCAAAACAGTGAGCTTGCTCAAAAAAAAGAACTGTGCTTCCTACACACACGGGCTATATCTAGTTCAACTCTGCTTAGGAAACTGACAAGAACAGTAGGTCCTCTTCATTCCAATACACTGTACTTGCTGGGAACAGACGCGAGTGCTTTTTGCCCTGTGTATGACAGTGGGAGAACAATATTGACTCTTCTTATCATAAAACAATTCTCTCTCTTAGGACCAGAAACTGCATGTGGTTCAACTCCCATTTAGGCCTGGGAAACAAAGGCTAGCTCGCATTACAAAAAACACACTCTGCTTTTGAGAAAAGAGCAATCTTCTACTCTACTGTCTTTCTTATGGGTTCCGAACAGTGAGCTTGCTCAGAACAAAAGAACTGTGCTTCCGACACACACGGCCATGTCTAGTTCAACTCTGCTTAGAAAACTGACAAGAACAGTAGCTCCTCTTCAGTCCAATACACTGTACATGCTGGGAACAGATGCCAGTGCTATTTGCCCTGTGTATGACAGTGTGAGCACAATAGTGACTCTTATTCCCAGAAAGCAACTCTTGCTCGAAGGACCAGAAAATGCATGTGATTCAACTCCCATTTAGGAATGGGAAACAAACGTTAGCTCGCCTTACAAGAAACACACTCTGCTTTTGAGAAAAGAGCACTCTTCTACTCTACTGTGTTTCCTATGTGGTCCGAACAGTGAGCTTGATCAGAACAAAATAACTGTGCTTCCTACACACACGGGCCATAAATAGTTTAACTCTGCTTAGGAAACTGACAAGAACAGTAGCTCCACTTCAGTCCAATACACTGTACTTGCTGGGAACAGACGCCAGTGCTATTTGCACTGAGTATGACAATGGGAGCACAATAGTGACTCTTCTTACCAGAAAAAAACTCTTACTCATGGGACAAACACCTGCATGTGATTCAACTCCATTTAGGACTGGAAAACAAACGCTAGATCGCCTTACAAGAAACACACTCTACTTTTGAGAAAAGAACACTCTTCTACTCTGCTGTGTTTCCTATAGGGCCAAAACAGTGAGCTGGCTCAGAACAAAAAAACTGTGCTTCCTACACACACGGCTATATCTAGTTCAATTCTGTTTAGGAAACTGACAAGAACAGTAGATCCCCTTCAGTCCAATACACTGTACATGCTGGGAACAGACGCCAGTGCTATTTGCACTGTGTATGACAATGGGAGCACAATAGTGACTCTTCTTACCAGAAAACAGCTCTTGCTCGTAGGACCAGAAACTGCATGTGATTCAACTCCATTTAGGACTGAGAAACAAACGCAAGCTCTCCTTACAAGAAACACACTCTGCTTTTTGGAAAAGAGCACTCTTCTACTCTAATGTGTTTCCTATGGGGTCTGAAAAGTGAGCTTGCTCAGAACAAAAGAACTGTGCTTCCTACACACAGGGGCCATATCTATTTACACTGCTTAGGAAACTGACAAGAACAGCAGATCCTCTTAAGTCCAATACACTGTACATGCTCTGAACAGACGCCAGTGCTATTTGCCCTGTGTATGACAAAGGGAGCACAAAAGTGACTCTTCTTACTAGAAAACAACTCTTGCTCGTAGGACCAGAAACTGTCTGTTATTCAACTCCATTTAGGACTGGGAAACAAACGCTAGCTCGCCTTACAAGAAACACACTCTGCTTTTGAGAAAAGAGAACTCTTCCACTATACTGTTTTTCCTATTGGGCCACAACAGTGAGCTTACTCAGAACAAAAGAACTGTACTTCCTACACAGACGGCCATATCTAGTTAAACTCTGCTTAAAATACTGACAAGAACAGGAGATCCTCTTCAGTCCAATACACTGTACATTCTGGGAACAGACGCCAGTGCTATTTGCCCTGTGTATGACAAAGGGAGCACAATAGTGACTCTTCTTACCAGAAAACATCTCTTGCTCGTAGGAGCAGAAACTGCATGGGATTCAACTACATTTAGGACTGGGAAACAAATGTGAGCACGCCTTACAAGAAACACACTCTGCTTTTGAGAAAAGGGCACTCCTCTACTCTACTGTGTTTCCTATGGGGTCCAAACAGTGACCTTGCTCAGAACAAAAGTACTGTGCTTCCTACACACACGGGCCATATCTAGTTCAACTCTGCTTAGGAAACTGACAAGAACAATAGCTCCTCTTCAGTCCAATACACTGTACTTGCTGGGAGCAGACGCCAGTGCTATTTGCCCTGTGTATGACAATGGGAGCGAAATAGTGACTCTTCTTACCAGAAAACAACTCTTGCTCGTAGGACCAGAAACTGCATGTGATTCAACTCCATTTAGGAATGGAAAACAAACGCTAGCTCGCCTTACAAGAAACACATTCTGCTTTTGAGAAACGATCACTCTTCTACTCTACTGTGTTTCCTATGGGGTCTGAACAGTGAGCTTGCTGAGAACAAAAGAACTGTGCTTCATACACACACGGGCTATATCTAGTTCAACTCTGCTTAGGAAACTGACAAAAACAGTAGATCCTCTTCAGTGCAATACACTGTTCATGCTGGGAACAGACGCAAGTGCTATTTGCACTGTGTATGGCAATGGGAGCGCAAGAGTGACTCTTCTTACCAGAAAACAACTCTTGCTCGTAGGACCAGAAACTGCATGTGATTCAACTCCATTTAGGACTGGGAAACAAACGCTAGCTTGCCTTACAAGAAACACACTCTGCTTTTGAGAAAAGAGCAGTATTCTACTCTAATGTGTTTCCTATAGGGCCAGAACATTGAGCTTGCTCAGAACAAAAGAACTGTGCTTCCTACACACACGGGCAATATCTAGTTCAACTCTGCTTAGGAATCTGACAAGAACAGTAGCTCCTCTTCAGTCCAATACACTGTACTTGCTGGGAAAAGTCGCGTGTGCTATTTGCACTGTGTATAAGAAAGGGAGCACAATAGTTACTTTCCTTACCAGAAAACAACTCTTGCTCGTGGGACGAAAAACTGCATGTGATTTAACTCCATTTAGGACTGGGAAACAAATGCTACCTCGCCTTACAAGAAACACACTCTGCTTTTGAGAAAAGAACACTCTTCTACTCTACTGTGTTTCATATAGAGCCAAAATAGTGAGCTTGCTCAGAACAAAAGAACTGTACTTCATACACACACGGCCATATCTAGTTCAACTCTGCGTAGGAAACTGACAAGAACAGTAGATCCTCTTAAGTCCAATACACTTTACTTGCTCTGAACAGACGCCAGTGCTATTTGCCCTGTGTATGACATTGGGAGCGCAATAGTGACTCTTCTTACCAGAAAACAACTCTTGCTTGTAGGACCAGAAACTGCATGTGATTCAACTCCATTTAGGACTGGGAAACAAACACTAGCTCACCTTAAAAGAAACACACTCTGCTTTTGAGAAAAGAGCACTCTTCTACTCTACTGTGTTTCCTATGGGGTCCGAACAGTCAGCTTGCTCAGAACAAAAGAACTGTGCTTCCTACACACACGGGCTATATATAGTTCAACTCTGCTTAGGAAACTGACAAGAACAGTAGGTCCCCTTCAGTGCAATACACTGTACATGCTTGGAACAGACGCCAGTGCTATTTGCACTGTGTATGGCAATGGGAGCGCAATAGTGACTCTTCTTACCAGAAAACAACTCTTGCTCGTAGGACCAGAAACTGCATGTGATTCAACTCCATTTAGGACTGGGAAACAAACGCTAGCTCGCCTTCCAAGAAACATACTCTGCTTTTGAGAAAAGAGCACTCTTCTACTCTACTGTGTTGCCTATGGGGTCCGAACAGTGAGCTAGCTCAGAACAAAAGGAATGTGCTTCCTACACACATGGGCTATATCTAGTCCAACTCTGCTTAGGAAACTGACAAGAACAGTAGCTCCTCTTCAGTGTAATACACTGTACATGCTGGGAACAGACCCAAGGGCTATTTGCCCTGTGTATGACAATGGGAGCGCAAAAGTGACTCTTCTTACTAGAAAACAACTCTTGCTCGTAGGACCAGAAACTGCATGTGATTCAACTTCATTTAGGACAGGGAAACAAACACTAGCTCGCCTTACAAGAAACACACTCTGCTTTTGAAAAAAGAGCACTCTTCCACTATACCTTTTTTCCTATTGGGCCACAACAGTGAGCTTGCCCAGAACAAAATAACTGTGCTTCCTACACACACGGCCATATCTAGTTAAACTCTGCTTAGGAAACTGACAATAACAGTAGATCCTCTTCAGTCCAATACACTGTACATGCTGTGAACAGACGCCAGTGCTATTTGCCCTGTGTATGACAAAGGGAGCACAATAGTGACTCTTCTTACCAGAAAACAACTCTTGCTCGTAGGAGCAGAAACTGCATGGGATTCAACTACATTTAGGACTGGGAAACAAATGCTAGGAGCCTTACAAGAAACACACTCTGCTTTTGAGAAAAGGGCACTCCTCTACTCTACTGTGTTTCCTATGTGGTCCGAAGAGTGAGCTTGCTCAGAACAAAAGAACTGTGCTTCCTACATACAAGGGCCATATCTAGTTCAACTCCGCTTAGGAAACTGACAAGAACAGTAGATCCTCTTCATTCCAATATACTGCACTTGCTGGGAACAGACGCGAGTGCTATTTGCACTGTGTATGGCAATGGGAGCACAATAGTGGCTTTCTTTACCAGAAAACAACTCTTGCTCGTGGGACCAAAAACTGCATGTGATTCAACTCCATTTAGGACTGGGAAACAAACTCTAGCTCGCCTTACAAGAAACACACTCTGCTTTTGAGAAAAGAGCACTCTTCTACTCTACTGTGTTTCCTATAGGGCCAAAACAGTGAGCTTGCTCAGAACAAACGAACTGTGGTTCCTACACACACGGGCCATATCTAGTTCAACTCTGCTTAGGAATCTGACAAGAACAGTCGATCCTCTTCAGTCCAATACACATTACTTGCTGGGAACAGACGCGAGTGCTATTTGCACTGTGTCTGGCAATGGGAGCGCAATAGTGTCTTTCTTTGCCAGAAAACAACTCTTGCTCGTGGTACCAAAAACTGCATGTGATTCAACTCCATTTAGGACTGGGAAACAAACGCTAGCTCGCCTTACAAGAAACACACTCTGCTTGTGAGAAAAGAGCACTCTTCTACTCCACTGTGTTTCCTATGGGGTCCGAACAGTGAGCTTGCTCAGAACAAAAGAACTGTGCTTCCTACACACAGGGGCCATATCTATTTACACTGCTTAGGAAACTGACAAGAACAGTAGCTCCTCTTCAGTCCATTACACTGTACTAGCTGGGAACAGACGCGAGTGATATTTGCACTGTGTATGGCAATGGGAGCACAATATTGACTTTCCTACCAGAAAACGACTCTTGCTCGTAGGACCAGAAACTGCATGTGATTCAACTCCATTTAGAACTGGGAAACAAACGCTAGCTCGCCTTACAAGAAACACACTCTGCTTTTGAGAAACGATCACTCTTCTACTCTACTGTGTTTCATATAGGGCCAAAATAGTGAGCTTGCTCAGAACAAAAGAACTGTGCTTCTTACACACACGACCATATCTAGTTCAACTCTACTTAGGAAACTGACAAGAACAGTAGATCCTCTTAAGTCCAATACACTGTACATGCTCTGAACAAACGCCAGTGCTATTTGCCCTGTGTATGACAATGGGAGCGCAATAGTGACTCTTCTTACCAGAAAACAACTCTTGCTCCTAGGACCAGAAACTGCATGTGATTCAACTCCATTTAGGACTGGGAAACAAACACTAGTTCGCCTTACAAGAAACACACTCTGCTTTTGAGAAAAGAGCACTCTTCTCCTCTTCTGTGATTCCTATGGGGTCCGAACAGTCAGCTTGCTCAGAACAAAAGAACTGTGCTTCCTACACACACGGGCTATATATAGTTCAACTCTGCTTAGGAAACTGACAAGAACAGTAGATCCCCTTCAGTGCAATACACTGTACATGCTGGGAACAGACGCCAGTGCTATTTGCACTGTGTATGGCAATGGGAGCGCAACAGTGACTCTTCTTACCAGAAAACAACTCTTGCTCGTAGGACCAGAAACTGCATGTGATTCAAATCCATTTAGGACTGGGAAACAAACGCTAGCTCGCCTTCCAAGAAACACACTCTGCTTTTGAGAAAAGAGAACTCTTCTACTCTAATGTGTTGCCTATGGGGTCCGAACAGTGAGCTAGCTCAGAACAAAAGGACTGTGCTTCCTACACACACGGGCTATATCTAGTTCAACTCTGCTTAGGAAACTGACAAGAACCATAGCTCCTCTTCAGTGCAATACACTGTACATGCTGGGAACAGACGCCAGTGCTATTTGCCCTGTGTATGACAAAGGGAGCACAAAAGTGACTCTTCTTACTAGAAAACAACTCTTGCTCGTAGGACCAGAAACTGTCTGTGATTCAACTCCATTTAGGACTGGGAAACAAACACTAGCTCGCCTTACAAGAAACACACTCTGCTTTTGAGAAAAGAGAACTCTTCTACTATACTGTTTTTCCTATTGGGCCACAACAGTGAGCTTGCTCAGAACAAAAGAACTGTACTTCCTACACAGACGGACATATCTAGTTAAACTCTGCTTAAAAAACTGACAAGAACAGGAGATCCTCTTCAGTCCAATACACTGTACATTCTGGGAACAGACGCCAGCGCTATTTGCCCTGTGTATGACAAAGGGAGCACAATAGTGACTCTTCTTACCAGAAAACAACTCTTGCTCGTAGGAGCAGAAACTGCATGGGATTCAACTACATTTAGGACTGCGAAACAAATGCGAGCAAGCCTTACAAGACACACTCTGCTTTTGAGAAAAGAGCACTCTTCTACTCTACTGTGTTTCCTATGGAGTCCGAACAGTGAGCTTGCTGAGAAAAAAAGAACTGTGCTTCATAAACACACGGGCTATATCTAGTTCAACTCTGCTTAGGAAACTGACAAGAACAGTAGATCCTCTTGAGTGCAATACACTGTACATGCTGGGAACAAACGCCAGTGCTATTTGCACTGTGTATGACAATGGGAGCGCAAGAGTGAGTCTTCTTACCAGAAAACAACTCTTGCTCGTAGGTCCAGAAACTGCATGTGATTCAACTCCATTTAGGACTGGGAAACAAACGCTAGCTTGCCTTACAAGAAACACACTCTGCTTTTGAGAAAAAAGCAGTATTCTACTCTAATGTGTTTCCTATAGGGCCAGAACATTGAGCTTGCTCAGAACAAAAGAACTGTGCTTCCTACACACACGGGCAATATCTAGTTCAACTCTGCTTAGGAATCTGACAAGAACAGTAGCTCCTCTTCAGTCCAGTACACTGTACTTGCTGGGAAAAGTCGCGTGTGCTATTTGCACTGTGTATAAGAAAGGGAGCACAATAGTTACTTTCCTTACCAGAAAACATCTCTTGCTCGTGGGACCAAAAACTGCATGTGATTCAACTCCATTTAGGACTGGGAAACAAACGCTACCTCGCCTTACAAGAAACACACTCTGCTTTTGAGAAAAGAACACTCTTCTACTCTACTGTGTTTCATATAGGGCCAAAATAGTGAGCTTTCTCAGAACAAAAGAACTGTGCTTCATACACACACGGCCATATCTAGTTCAACTCTGCTTAGGAAACTGACAAGAACAGTAGATCCTCTTAAGTCCAATACACAGTACATGCTCTGAACAGACGCCAGTAATATTTGCCCTGTGTATGACAATGGGAGCGCAATAGTGACTCTTCTTACCAGAAAACAACGCTTGCTTGTAGGACCAGAAACTGCATGTGATTCAACTCCATTTAGGACTGGGAAACAAACACTAGCTCGCCTTAAAAGAAACACACTCTGCTTTTGAGAAAAGAGCACTCTTCTACTCTACTGTGTTTCCTATGGGGTCCGAAAAGTCAGCTTGCTCAGAACAAAAGAACTGTGCTTCCTACACACACGGGCTATATATAGTTCAACTCTGCTTAAGAAACTGACAAGAACAGTAGATCCCCTTCAGTGCAATACACTGTACATGCTGGGAACAGACGCCAGTGCTATTTGCACTGTGTATGGCAATGGGAGCGCAATAGTGACTCTTCTTACCAGAAAACAACTCTTGCTCGTAGGACCAGAAACTGCATGTGGTTCAACTCCATTTAGGACTGGAAAACAAACGCTAGCTCGCCTTCCAAGAAACACACTCTGCTTTTGAGAAAAGAGCACTCTTCTACTCTACGGTTTTGCCTATGGGGTCCGAACAGTGAGCTAGCTCAGAACAAAAGGACTGTGCTTCCTACACACACGGGCTATATCTAGTTCAACTCTGCTTAGGAAACTGACAAGAACAATAGCTCCTCTTCAGTGTAATACACTGTACATGCTGGGAACAGACCCCAGTGCTATTTGCCCTGTGTATGACAATGGGAGCGCAAAAGTGACTCTTCTTACTAGAAAACAACTCTTGCTCGTAGGACCAGAAACTGCATGTGATTCAACTCCATTTAGGACTGGGAAACAAACACTAGCTCGCCTTACAAGAAACACACTCTGCTTTTGAAAAAAGAGCACTCTTCCACTATACCTTTTTTCCTATTGGGCCACAACAGTGAGCTTGCTCAGAACAAAAGAACTGTGCTTCCTACACACACGGCCATATCTAGTTAAACTCTGCTTAGGAAACTGACAAAAACAGTAGATCCTCTTCAGTCCAATACACTGTACATGCTGGGAACAAACGCCAGTGCTATTTGCCCTGTGTATGACAATGGGAGCACAATAGTGACTCTTCTTACCAGAAAACAACTCTTGCTCGTAGGAGCAGAAACTGCATGGGATTCAACTACATTTAGGACTGGGAAACAAATGCGAGGAGCCTTACAAGAAACACACTCTGCTTTTGAGAAAAGGGCACTCTTCTACTCTACTGTGTTTCCTATGGGTTCCGAACAGTGAGCTTGCTCAGAACAAAAGAACTGTGCTTCCTACATACAAGGGCCATATGTAGTTCAACTCTGCTTAGGAAACTGACAAGAACAGCAGCTCCTCCTCATTCCAATACACTGCACTTGCTGGGAACAGACGCGAGTGCTATTTGCACTGTGTATGGCAATGGGAGCGCAATAGTGGCTTTCTTTACCAGAAAACAACTCTTGCTCGTGGGACCAAAAACTGCATGTGATTCAACTCCATTTAGGACTGGGAAACAAACGCTAGCTCGCCTTACAAGAAACACACTCTGCTTTTGAGAAAAGAGCACTCTTCTACTCTACTGTGTTTCCTATAGGGCCAAAACAGTG
The DNA here is from genome assembly GCF_949786415.1 of Peromyscus eremicus. Classification (NCBI taxonomy): domain Eukaryota; kingdom Metazoa; phylum Chordata; class Mammalia; order Rodentia; family Cricetidae; genus Peromyscus; species Peromyscus eremicus. The sequence continues at coordinate 137,293 of NW_026735317.1, forward strand.
AGCTTGCTCAGAACAAACGAACTGTGGTTCCTACACACACGGGCCATATCTAGTTCAACTCTGCTTAGGAATCTGACAAGAACAGTAGCTCCTCTTCAGTCCAATACACATTACTTGCTGGGAACAGACGCGAGTGCTATTTGCAGTGTGTATTGCAATGGGAGCGCAATAGTGACTCTTCTTACCAGAAAACAACTCTTGCTCATAGGACGAAAAACTGCATGGGATTCAACTACATTTAGGACTGGAAAACAAACGCTAGCGCGCATTACAAGAAACACACTCTGCTTTTGAGAAAAGAGCACTCTTCTACTCTACTGTGTTTCCTATGGGGTCCGAATATTGAGCTTGCTCAGAACAAAAGAACTGTGCTTCCTACACATACTGGCCATATCTAGTTCAACTCTGCTTAGGAAACTGACATGAACAATAGCTCCTCTTCAGTACAATACACTGTACTTGCTGGGATCAGATGCGAGTGCTCTTTGCACTGTGCACGGCAATGGGAGCACAATAGTGACTTTCCTTACAAGAAAACAACTCTTGCTCGTGGGACCAACAACTGCATGTGATTCAACTCCATTTAGGACTGGGAAACAAACCCTAGCTCGCCTTACAAGAAACAAACTCTGCTTTTTAGAAAAGTGCACTCTTCTACTCTAATGTGTTTCCTAAGGGGTCCGAACAGTGAGCTTGCTCAAAACAAAGGAACTGTGCTTCCTACACACACGGGCCATATCTAGATCAATTCTGCTTAGGAAACTGACAAGAACAGTAGATCCTCTTAAGTCCAATACACGGTACATGCTGGGAACAGATGCCAGTGCTATATGCCCTGTGTATGACAATGGGAGCCCAATAGTGACTCTTCTTACCAGAAAAAAACTCTTGCTCGTAGGACCAGAAACTGCATGTGATTCAACTCCATTTAGGACTGGCAAACAAACGCTAGCTCGCCTTACAAGAAACACACTCTGCTTTTGAGAAAAGAGCACTCTTCTACTCTACTGTGTTTCCTATGGGGTCCGAACAGTCAGCTTGCTCAGAACAAAAGAACTGTGCTTCATACACACACGGGCTATATCTGGTTCAACTCTCCTGAGGAAACTGACAAGAACAGTAGATCCTCTTCAGTGCAATACACTGTACATGCTGGGAACAGCCGCCAGTGCTATTTGCACTGCGTATGGCAATGGGAGCGCAAGAGTGACTCTTCTTACCAGAAAACAACTCTTGCTCATAGGAAGAGAAACTGCATGTGATTCAACTCCATTTAGGACTGGGAAACAAACGCTAGCTTGCCTTACAAGAAACACACTCTAATTTTGGGAAAAGAGTACTCATCTACTCTACCGTGTTTCCTAAATGGCCAGGACAGTGAGCTTGCTCAGAACAAAAGAACTGTGTTTCCTGCATACACGGGGCATATCTAGTTCAAGAGTGCTTAGGAAACTGACAAGAACAGTAGCTCCTCTTCAGTCCAATACACTGTACTTGCTGGGAAAAGTCGCGTGTGCTATTTGCACTGTGTATAAGAAAGGGAGCACAATAGTTACTTTCCTTACCAGAAAACAACTCTTGCTCGTGGGACGAAAAACTGCATGTGATTTAACTCCATTTAGGACTGGGAAACAAATGCTACCTCGCCTTACAAGAAACACACTCTGCTTTTGAGAAAAGAACACTCTTCTACTCTACTGTGTTTCATATAGAGCCAAAATAGTGAGCTTGCTCAGAACAAAAGAACTGTACTTCATACACACACGGCCATATCTAGTTCAACTCTGCGTAGGAAACTGACAAGAACAGTAGATCCTCTTAAGTCCAATACACTTTACTTGCTCTGAACAGACGCCAGTGCTATTTGCCCTGTATATGACATTGGGAGCGCAATAGTGACTCTTCTTACCAGAAAACAACTCTTGCTTGTAGGACCAGAAACTGCATGTGATTCAACTCCATTTAGGACTGGGAAACAAACACTAGCTCACCTTAAAAGAAACACACTCTGCTTTTGAGAAAAGAGCACTCTTCTACTCTACTGTGTTTCCTATGGGGTCCGAACAGTCAGCTTGCTCAGAACAAAAGAACTGTGCTTCCTACACACACGGGCTATATATAGTTCAACTCTGCTTAGGAAACTGACAAGAACAGTAGGTCCCCTTCAGTGCAATACACTGTACATGCTTGGAACAGACGCCAGTGCTATTTGCACTGTGTATGGCAATGGGAGCGCAAGAGTGACTCTTCTTACCAGAAAACAACTCTTGCTCGTAGGACCAGAAACTGCATGTGATTCAACTCCATTTAGGACTGGGAAACAAACGCTAGCTCGCCTTCCAAGAAACACACTCTGCTTTTGAGAAAAGAGCACTCTTCTACTCTACTGTGTTGCCTATGGGGTCCGAACAGTGAGCTAGCTCAGAACAAAAGGAATGTGCTTCCTACACACACGGGCTATATCTAGTCCAACTCTGCTTAGGAAACTGACAAGAACAGTAGCTCCTCTTCAGTGTAATACACTGTACATGCTGGGAACAGACCCAAGGGCTATTTGCCCTGTGTATGACAATGGGAGCGCAAAAGTGACTCTTCTTACTAGAAAACAACTCTTGCTCGTAGGACCAGAAACTGCATGTGATTCAACTTCATTTAGGACAGGGAAACAAACACTAGCTCGCCTTACAAGAAACACACTCTGCTTTTGAAAAAAGAGCACTCTTCCACTATACCTTTTTTCCTATTGGGCCACAACAGTGAGCTTGCCCAGAACAAAATAACTGTGCTTCCTACACACACGGCCATATCTAGTTAAACTCTGCTTAGGAAACTGACAATAACAGTAGATCCTCTTCAGTCCAATACACTGTACATGCTGTGAACAGACGCCAGTGCTATTTGCCCTGTGTATGACAAAGGGAGCACAATAGTGACTCTTCTTACCAGAAAACAACTCTTGCTCGTAGGAGCAGAAACTGCATGGGATTCAACTACATTTAGGACTGGGAAACAAATGCTAGGAGCCTTACAAGAAACACACTCTGCTTTTGAGAAAAGGGCACTCCTCTACTCTACTGTGTTTCCTATGGGGTCCGAAGAGTGAGCTTGCTCAGAACAAAAGAACTGTGCTTCCTACATACAAGGGCCATATCTAGTTCAACTCCGCTTAGGAAACTGACAAGAACAGTAGATCCTCTTCATTCCAATATACTGCACTTGCTGGGAACAGACGCGAGTGCTATTTGCACTGTGTATGGCAATGGGAGCGCAATAGTGGCTTTCTTTACCAGAAAACAACTCTTGCTCGTGGGACCAAAAACTGCATGTGATTCAACTCCATTTAGGACTGGGAAACAAACGCTAGCTCGCCTTACAAGAAACACACTCTGCTTTTGAGAAAAGAGCACTCTTCTACTCTACTGTGTTTCCTATAGGGCCAAAACAGTGAGCTTGCTCAGAACAAACGAACTGTGGTTCCTACACACACGGGCCATATCTAGTTCAACTCTGCTTAGGAATCTGACAAGAACAGTAGATCCTCTTCAGTCCAATACACATTACTTGCTGGGAACAGACGCGAGTGCTATTTGCACTGTGTCTGGCAATGGGAGCGCAATAGTGTCTTTCTTTGCCAGAAAACAACTCTTGCTCGTGGTACCAAAAACTGCATGTGATTCAACTCCATTTAGG